>NC_050515.1:1566912-1588064 GCF_002922805.2 Oryzias melastigma | reverse complement strand
AGGCTCGACTTTCAGCATTAGCTTCCATGGCGATAGAAAAGGACTTCTTGATGGAACTAAAACGCACGGATAATCTGCACGACAGAGCGATTGAAATCTTCTTGAGGATAGAAAGGATGGATTTTGAGTACAAATAATCCGGATTTTTGGTGAGTAAAATTTTGCTATATACCTAAATATTATTGCAATTTTATCAGGTTATTTTTTTATGCTTTTGGTGTGTGTGTGGCAGTTGTACCTGCACTAGAAGTTTTATTGCCATAAAATAGTTATTGAGGGTTGGGTTGATTCAGATGGAGCACTACTGAAGGCCTAGGTGTGAAATGCACGGCCCGCCACTGCATTAATGTATAATCACTCAAAAAAACACTTTTTAAAGACTGATTAAAATGGTGTTTTTAACAGGTTCTTGTGGCCTTTTTCTGACGATTAAGAACACACACACTCAAACAAAATTGCAATTAGATTTTTTTAATTAATCGCAGTTAGTCACGTTTTTTTATGTTTGTTATTGTATTTGCCAGCCACTTATTATCTCAAAATAATCACAATATGAAATCACACACAAAACTGTACATTTTGAATGTTTATTTTTAACCCTTTGGTACCTAAAGAATGATTAGCAGCATATACGTGGGAAAAGTTGGGATTTTTTACTGTGAGGCAAAATTCGATTAATTTTTTTTTATTTCTGAGTATTTTTTATTGAAATTGTAGTAAATCTGCAGCAGGCGTAAATTCATAAAGACCACATTTGTGACACAGAAAAGACAGTATTTATGCAACAGGCTATCTTTCTTTTTTGCTAATTTGGCATCCAATGAGGTTTCTTTATGCTAATTTATAGTTTAGCTAATAGTTTGGCAACATGCTAACGTTTTTGGCTAATTTATCTGCTTGGGCTTTTTAGGCTAGTTTCGAATTTAGCTTCTATTTTAGCAACAGGCTAAAGTTATGAGTAATTTAGTTTACTGAGGAATTTTATGCTATTTTGGAGTTTAGCTAGTACTTAGTATAAATGTGCTAGCTTTTTTTGGCTAGTTTGTCATCTACTGAGGTTTTTTATGCTAATTTGGGGTTTAGCTTCTATTTTAGCAACATGCTAACGTTTTTTGCTAATTTGTTATCTACTGAGGTTTTTATAGGCTAATTTGGGGTTTAGCTTCTATTTTAGTAACATGCTAACGTTTTTTGCTAATTTGTCATCTACTTAGGTTTTTTATGCTAATTTGGGGTTTAGCTAATATTTTAGCAACATTATAAAGTTTTGGCCTAATTTGTTATCTACTGAGGGTTTTATAGGCTAATTTAGAGTTTAGCTTCTATTTTAGCAAAAGGCTAACATTTCTGACTAATTTAGTTTACTGAGGAATTATAGGCTATTTTGGAGTTTTGCTAGTTTTAAGTAATGTGGTAGCTTTTTTGGCTAGTTTGTCATCTACTGAGGTTTTTTATGAGAATTTGGGGTTTGGCTTCTATTTTAGCAACAAGCTATGTTTTTCACTCATTTAGTTTACTGAGGAATTTTAGGCTATGTTTGGCTAGTTTTTAAAGTTATTTGGCTCATTTGGAGTTTAGTTTATATTTAAGCAACAACCAAAGTATTTTTGCAAAATTGGCATGTATTAGGGATTTTAAGCAATTTTACTACAAATTGTTAAGAAATGTAGGTCAGCTTCAGTGCTCTTTCATTGTTATTTAACAAATTTAACTCTTTTAGAAAATGTAACTTTTTAAACTTTTTAACTTTAACTTTTTTTAACTTTAACTTTGAATTGCGTCACCATTTTCAGTCAAAAGCTTCAGCATCTTCTGCGACTACTTTAAGTAAATCGGTTTCACACTAGCATTATCGCAGGTAATGCAACTTTTCTAGTTCCATTCACCTGTGAAGCCTTCTGATTGGTCAGTATTACCTTTTTACCTGGAAGAGCTTTCAAAGCCTTTAGAAAAGTCCTGATATACTAAAAAATTCTATTTTATTTTTACATTATGTCTGTTATTTTTATGCTTTCATGTTTTTAACGTGTAAATCCTTACATGTATGTTTGACCTAATCTGCAGAAACAGGTGATGTTCTGCAGCTCACCGAGCCCTTTAGCGATCTCGTCCTGCAGAGGAAGGTGTGGGCGGTCTATCACGCTGTCCCCCTTTGTTACCAGAGCTTCTTTCAAAGCTTTGTATCCATTTAACACCACGATCCACTGCTGGCCGAACCGCAGGCTGTACAGATCTCCGTATTCTGCTGCCAACTGGAGAACGTTTTTGGGAATGAAAAGAAAACAGGACTTCATCCAACGTTCACAGACCAGAGAAAATGCAGAACAATCGATCTTTTCATCGGTACCTTTAAAAAGCTCTCGTGGGGCCGGTTCAGGTCCACAGTGAATATGTTTCCTACAATGGGAAGAGCTGCAGGTCCTGGAGGGAAGCCGACAGGTCGACGGTTTTTAATGTAATCCGCAGTGATGATGAAAACTGAGATGAAAAGCAGCAAACTTTTCAAATCCCACTCAAGCAACAGTCCAACTGTGGAGGAAAACAAATCCATGATTTTCAGAAACACATTTCCACCGTGAGCCAATGCTACAGTGTTCCTGTAAAATAAACAGTCATTTGCTGTGTTAAAGGTAATCACTTCGGTTCTGTCACTGAGTAACTAGTAATGTTGCAACGTGACCCCAATAATCATAAAGCAAACAAACCCGCTTCAGATTAGCCCGATCTGCGATGAAAAGACAGATGTCGTCTGATTGGTCTTTTTCTTCTTCATCTTCAGAATCCTCCGATCAATAATCTGTCATATTTCAGACAGTACCAGATAGCATTGACTGTACCAGAGAACTGGAATACCCAATAGTAAGACTCCAACCAAATGAAGTCAATTCAGTTGCCATTTTTCACAATACGGACGCCGCCATGTTGGAACCAGACGTCGTCAGAGATCAGTCCGAGTTGACCTGCGTCAACAACTTTCACCAATCATAGCTTGTAGTAAGGCCACGCCCCTACTACTCTAAAAAATAAAAAATGTAAAAAAAATGTTTTGGAATGTTCGATGCGAGACTACTTTATTTTATTGACGCATCTGATCTTGTACTGAAATATTAATTAAAAACCAAGAGGGGTGGAGTCACTTTGTCCAGTTCTCATATACAGTTGAACTGTAACATAGAATGTAATAACTCACAACTCCTCCTATTTTTACGTCATTTAATGGTAGGAATCTTTTTTAATGCAAACAAAATGAGCGTTTACAAAAGTAAACTATCAAAAGAAACAAAAAATAACTCTTTAATGACATTTATAAACAAGATGATTCCACGTATACAGATGTGAAGCATCTATCAACTCAAATGTCCTTTGATAGAACAGACTGTCCCAACGATAGTAGATCAATAACTTGGGGCTGTAAAGGGTTTTACTACTAGAACCTTCATCAACAGGCCAGAAAGGAGCTTCAGATGATGAACTTTTGATTAGATTTATTCAACCCTCTGCACTGGATATTTGAACTGAGGAACACCAATATTTACAGATGAAGTTCCTGTCTGTTGAACTCAATTTTTACAACCTCTGCAAAAGCCTTTTTTTAAACATAAGAACTTTATTATCATACAAATTTTCAAATCAAAGCTGTAAGCAGTCTGAAAAAAACAATAACTAATGTCATCTTTCAAAAAAAGAAAATCAATTACTGAATGGTAATGGGGACATGACAAGCAGAAGGAAATAATTCCAAGTCAGAAATAACTATAATATTCATAGAAATGAATATGTAAGCACTAACAAAAACAAAAAATTCTCAAGATAGGGAATTATTCATCAAACAAAAAGCACAAATTGTTCCAGTGTTATATGCCTTGGGTGTATTCATCTTTTTTTAAGATATTCATAAAATTGACATCTCTACAAAAGCATCCTTCATATGAATACTCATGAATGGATGTAACTTCCTGTGCAGTACTACCAGCTGTTCAAATTAACACACAAAAACGAAAACACGCAAAAACAGACATTAGCTCATTAAACTGAACGTTTATGCACATCAAATTATAATAGATCTGCAAACTGCAACTCTGTAAGGAAAAAAACATTGATAATATTTGCTACCAGAGTTCAGTTTTGTGAGAGGGGGAAGTGTTTTATTTGAACTTCAAAATAAAACATATTAGTAGCTTCAAATATATTTTGAATGGAGAACAAGACCATGTTAAGGAAAATGTCGTGTTTTTTATTTGGCGTAGTTATTTTTTCCCTTTTACTGGCGATTTAATGCGTATTAAAAGTGTTACTGAGTGTTTTCATTAAAACGATTCCGTTTGTTAAACAAGGCTCTTTTATTGTGAAGGTCTCCTACCCGGAAACTCTTTGCCTTCTTTTCCGGAACTTGCTAGCTTGCTGTCTCCCGGCTTCTATGACCTGTGGTGTCCTCCAGCAGCTCACTCACTAACAACCACAAATAAACCCCGACATTATGGTTTTTGAGGAGAAGATGATCATGAACGGAGAACCTGAAGACGTAAGAAGTTTCTGGAACTCTAAATTAAACTTTATGTTTGATTTCTTGTGGTCGTTTTAGCAGATGCTAATAGTTGTTGGCTAGCAATGCTACATCATCATTTAGCTAGTCATTGAATAACATTGACGCTCATATCTCCGTTCATCATTTTATTAGAATCTTGTCAACATATTTAGGGGGAAGTATTCAGATTTCTAGACTTTTTTAACTCTAATAGTTCATGTACATGAATGATTATAGTTGTTTTAAGATGTTTGCTCGTGTCTGTTTCAGGAGGAAGAAGAAGAGGAAGAGGAGGAAATGGTGGTATGTTAGCTGCTCTCCTTCAAGGAGAAGGAATAGTTCTTAAAATATAGTTTCTGAACTGATGCATTATTCGCATTTTTAATGTTCTCTTGTGTTTTCTTTTATGACTAAGAAAGACACAGAATGAATATAAATGTATTTTCTCTTAAACATTCAAACTTTTGTTTTTGTTCCTTTTGGGGCTCTTAAAACATTGAAACACATTTTAAATGCAGTCAATTTAAATAGATTTATATCCAAAATAACAACTTTTTATTATTTGTGTGTCAAGATATGATAATAAACACTCCATCAAAATAAAACCGCTTAATGAGAGTTGAATTCTTGCTAAGGTTTTGTTGTTGTTGTTTGCTGCCTTTCATTAGATTTTCTTTATTGTTATTTTCATAAAAGCACCACAAATATTAACACACAATATGCATTTAATACATTTTCCGAAGCTACGCAAATTCCATAACTACCTAATTTGCATTTAACATAAATTTGAACGCAGCTTTTGGTTGGAAAACAGTGGATAAAAAAACAAATCTGATTTTTTTCTACCACTCCCAGTAATCTTAGCGCAAACCAAACATTTTTTCTACAGAGGTTTCTAGAGAATATCCTTTACATGTTTGTGTTCTGAACATCCTTTTGAATTAAAATATATTCGTACATCATTTTTAAAACATCCTGTTGAGCATTCCAAAGTTTTACACTGATAACAGAAACACATTTGTTACAAAGTGATCAGAGTATCTCAAATCTCCTATAATTTCCATTTTCAGAAGTGAAAAGTTTAACAAACCATCCAGCAGTTCACAGTTTTTAACTTTAAATATACCTGGTATGAGATGCAAGTCTTTACATTTTAGTAAGCCTGTCTTAAAGAATTTTTATTTTCTGGAAATTCAGATTTATGCATTATTCAAATGACTCCTTTCTACAGTATAAACAATGAAATTATATATTTGTAAAAATGTATTTACTCACTCATCTATGAACACATAGATGACATTCGAATAGAAAAAGAGCACGTTTTACTCAATTCAAACAAACAGTCTTAGACAGTTCACTTCTAACATTTGATATGAAGACAAATGTTCATCTAAAGTCCAGCCAAAAGGATGGAAGTCATTAAAAAAGCACAAACGTGTTTTTGTTCCGTTCCAGGATCCAATCGAAGCCGTGCGGCAGAAGTGCGAGGCGTCGGAGCACTGCGCCCACGCTCAGGAGCGTCTGGAACAGTGTGAGACCAGAGTGGGCTCTCGCTCCTCCACAGAGGAGGATTGCACAGAGGAGCTGTTTGACTTCCTGCACGCCCGAGACCACTGCGTACGTTTCAGACTGACCATCAACAAAAACTCTGGTTTTAACTCTGCAGCATCAACATTTATAAAAACATTAATATAAAAACTTGTTAGAACAGAATATTTGATTTAAAGCAGAGATGATGCATTCTAGTTGTAGATCTGTAAAGGTTCTTAAATCATCTTTAATTCATCAGAAATCATCCAGATTATCTGCATTTCTTCTGTTTTATTTCTGATCTGACTCTTGAGGAAGTTTTATTTTGAAAATCTACTGGATTCTCAATCACATCCAACTCATTTTTGACCCATGTGAAGTCGCTCGTTCGCATGTCCAAAATCATTTAATTACTTTCTTAAAGTGGCTGCACCGACCGCTGAACTGAAACCCTCAAGCTCACAAAGCTAACAAAAAAACAAACAGATTTGGAAAGTTTCCTTTGGCAGAAAAGAGGAAACAGAAGAAGAGCTTTCTATAACGTTTAACAGACAAAAACCAGGAGTCTTTACTCCAAATATGGATTTATTGAGACAGTTGTTCCAACAGACCATAATAATAATGCAGAACATCCAGCAACTGGCTGTCTAATAGAGCTGCCACAAACGATTATTTTAACAGTCAATTAATCGCCGAATATTTTTCCCGATTAGTCGACTAATCGGGAAAAATAATCGGAACATGTGTAAACTGGATGTAAAGCACATATCTTAACTATCATTAGCTTTAAACTGAAAACTAGATATACAACATTACCTGTAATAATGCTAGTGGGAATGCTGGAAGCTGAATTTGGCCGCTGAAGATGCTGAAATTGATAGCTGAAACAAAAGTTGATAGCTGAAATCACTGAAGCTGGCTAAAATATTAGTTAAATGCCAAATTAGCCTTTAAAAAAAGCCTTAGTTAGCTAAAACAGCTAGCATGCAGCTGAAATATTAGCCAAATTCCAAATTAGCCTAAAAAGCAAAACAAGAAAAATCTTAAATTAACCAAAATAGCTAGCATGTAGCTGAAATATTAGCTAAACTCCAAAATAGTCTAAAAAAAACCTTAAAAAATGCTAAAATAGTCCAAAAAGCTAACAGAATACCATTATAACTTAGATTAGTCGACTAATCGTAGCAGCTCTAGTGTCTAATGTTACGAGAATGCTCCTAATAAAGTTTTTCCATAAGTGGATTCACATTTATATTGATTTTTAGAAAATAACTGCTTTAGTCACAGTTTTTTTGTTTGTTTTCTATCTATCAAAGCCAAAAAGAAATAAAGTCGGCGTCTGATTGTTTTTGTCACATTTTGATTTAAGTTTAAAGCAGCTGCAGATATTTTAATAAAGTTAAACTTTTTCCTTAAAAGTTAAGAGAAACTGTAAACTATAAAATAATCAGACACTTTCTCCTTGTTCAGGCTGGTTTGTAAAAATATCGTCTCACATTAAGAAGGCCGTAGAATACTGATTTAACACAGAACATTTCAATGGTTTTGCTAATTAGCAAACTCATTAAAAATCTACAAAGAGAGTTAACTTCAAATGTGCAAAGTTGATCAAATTGATCAGTTTTATGTGTTTTGCTGATCTATTTTTTTTCTGCAGGTGGCGCACAAACTCTTCCATTCTGTCAAATAAAAGTTGTGACATCAGGACCAGACGCGCCAAGACGCTTCCTATGCTGTAGTGTCAGAAGAACTTGATCTTAATTCGTCCATATGTGGATCTGATGTTTGCTGTTGCTTTAAATGTTCACTCTGTCTTCTCCTGTGAAGAGGTACTTATTAACAATGTAAATACTTTCAAATAAATGTCATTGAATTGGCTCCAAAAACAACTTTACTCTCTTTTTTTATTCATACATTTACCTTAAACTCCAAAGATCCAGCTAATATTAAAAAAGAGATCATTGTGCTTATCATCTTCACAGTGCTGAAATGATTAAAAGATGAACGGTTCAATGAAAGATTTGAGCTTAATGAAGGGAATGATGATGAAAGAAGAATCAATATGAAATTAGCGATGAATTATGCAAATTGATATTCGTAAAAAGAAAGTTAGGAGACTTTAGTGGCTGATGAAGATGATTAATTATTAATTATTAACTAACACTGAAGTTGGTAGCCAGCTACAACATTAGCTAGATGCCAAATTGGCTTAAAAATCAAAAAAAAAAAACTTAGGTTAGCCAAAAAACAGCTAGCATGTAGCTGAAATATTAGCTAAACTCCAAGACAGCCTAAAAAATCTTAGTAAATACCAAAATAGTCCAAAAAGCTAACAGAATGCTAATTTAGAAAACTTTAAAACTGCAACTTTTTACTGTAACAAAATCTTGAGAGGATTTTTCACTTATTCAACATTTTTTTTTTCTGATGGATTTTGAGCGTCTATGAAGGTCAGGTTCAACACTTACAGCTGGTCTGAGGAATCCTGCATGACGATTACAGAGACGCTACAGGTACGCACGCTAAACAACACGGTAGAATCCATCTGGATCATGTTAAAAGTTGTCTTATTGAGCATGAATTCATCCGACCACATTTTAAAGAGTTTCCGCGTCTCATCGTTGTGGTTTTTAAGAGGATTCTGTTGAAACTACAATAGAGCTTTCACGGCAGCAGCAGCAGCAGCAGCAGCAGCAGCAGCAGCAGCATACCACGCGCATAACAAGTCTCAGGAAAGAGAGTTATACCTTTTTTAGTGGTGTTAAAATAAACGTTCTAACACGTAAACAGTTGGAACAATTATTTCCTTTTGGACAACATGACAATTAATGCTCTACATTTGTGCGGCTCACCGACCGCCTCATTTCTAACGTGTTTACATCACGTGACTGTCGCGTACGGTGGCTGTTATGGTTCAGTTGTTCCGCTCTCGGTTTGTTTCATATTCAGAATGAAGAATCTCAGAGAGAAGAGAAGTTCAGTCCGATTGAAAACGAAGCGAGACCACCTCCAAAGATGGGTCTGAGAGCGGTTCCTGGTACAGGAAGGTAGTGTGTTTTCGTTGTAGTCTGGGGGCGGAGCTTGCAGCACAGACTCTTCCTGGAGGAGCTGTTGGCATCGATCTTACATCAGCACGTTTCCAACCGCTGGTTTTCATGGGTATGGGAGGGGCTGCTGCAAACAGTGCAGGTTTTTAGAGGATTACTCTTAAATGCATGAACGGATCAAAATATTGTTTTGGGTTCTTTATAGTGAGGAATGAACAGTAAAATGAATTTAAAACCTCAAAAAGTAAAATTTTCATGGCAGGGCCTCGTTAACACCAATCAGAATGTTAACTCACATTCGGATGTGTAAAGACTGGATGACTGTTCTGGAAATATGATCCCAGAAACCCGTGAGCTGAAAGAAACGTCCTCATGGAATCACCATGTCCATCCCTCATTCAACAGAAGCTACATGCTAGCTGCTTTAGCTAATTTAGTTTTTTTTTCTTTTTTTTTACGCTGTTTTGGAGTTTAGCCAATATTTCAGTTATATGCTAGCTGTTTTGGCTAATAAAGGCTTTTTATCAGTTTTTTAGGCTATTTTGAAGTTAAGTTTTTTTTCATCTACATTCTAGCTGTTTTGGCTAAGATAATCTTATTTTTAGTTTTTAGGCTAATTTGGAGATTCGCTAACATTTTAGCTGGCTATCAGTTTCAGCGTCAGTGTTTTTAGCCATCAATTTCAGCATCTTCAGCGTCCAAATTCAGCTTACAGCATTCAGTCTAACATCATCCAAAGGTGTGTTTGGGATTTTGGCCCCTTGGGTGATTGAGTTTGACACTCCTGATCTATCAGATGAAAACATGAATATCTTTAAAGACTTGTTGCTAATCTACTTAAAATTATTAAATTTGAAGACTTTCAGGCATATCAAAAATTATAAAGTTTATTAATACAAAAATAAATCAATGTCATCAATGTCCTGAACGAGCTGAACGTTTTGATACCAAGATTTATGAAATGGCTGAAAGTGTGATTGAGTTTTTAAGAGCTGAAAAACGTCCAGAAAGAAGCAGGAGAATCACTTTAGTGTGAATGCTTACTAAACAATCGCACTATCATGAACTCAAGCTAATAAATCCATTATAATAGTTTTTTATTTTACCGAAAGAAACGTCCGTCACAGTGACAGGTGGATTTGAGGAAACAGCGCCCTCTGTCGTCCAATCCTCTCTACTGCGCATGACCCTTTAGCTCGGATCAATGTTTAGCGGAAGCTAATCGGTTCGATGTTGTTGCTTTGAATCTAATTGGCTTTAACGTGGACAGGCCACGCCCCCGCGGGTTCAAAAGCTGCAGGTGAGCTGCAGGTGACGGACCGGGAAGGAGACCCGCGCGGAACATGGACCCGCTCCTCCAGGGACTGAAGCTGGACAACCGGACGGCGCTCCAGCTGGCGGCCGCCGCCTGCGGGGCGGGAGCGCTGGCGGTGCTGCTGCGGACCGTCAGCCGCCGGCGGGCCGCGCGGGACAAGATCCACAGAGCCCGAACCCGCCGGACCGAGAGTCTGCAGCGGGCGGAGCGGGAGCTGCAGCGGTACCGGCGCGCGGTGAGGACGCGCGTGGCGCTCCGGTCAAACGAGATCACGTCAGAACCACGAGATCTGATCGATACACGACGGATCAAAGTTCATACCGGATTATGAAATCCGGGGTTTTTAATCTGATTTATTACAGACGTTAGAAATACAACATAACAATGTTAGTAATGTGTAGTTATAGTTAATATTAGTGTTTGTATGGAGCTCCGATCGAACAAGATCTGATCAATTAATCAAGTTATATTTAATAATACTGAGAATTGATTTATGACCCTTGAGGATTGGGGAAATTGAGAGGGAAAAAATAGGAAAACAAACAAAGAAAAAAAGAAAACAAAAGAAAAGGGCATTAAGAACTTCTGACTGTTTTCTACGAATAATTTACAATTTTTGACCTTAATCTCAGAGTTCCGACTTTTTTCTTTAACACATTTTTACATTTTTAATCAGAATTCTGACCGTTTTCTTCAAAGAATTTAGAATTTTTTACTCTAATGTCAGAATTCTAACTTTTTTACTTTAAAGAATTTAGAATTTCAACCTTAATCTCAAAATTCAGATTTTTTTTCTTACAGTTTTACATTTATTTCAGATTAAAAAACAAATCAGAATTCTGAGACAAAATTCAAAACTCTGTCCTTTCCTCAGAATTCTAACTTGTTTTTAAAGGAATAGAATTTTGTAACTTTAATCTTACAATCCTGAATTTGTTCTTTAAGGAATTTTTTTGTTTTTATATCCGAATTCTGGCTGTTTTCTACAAAGAATTACAAATTTTCACTCAAATCTAAGAATTCAGATTTTTTTTCTTTAAAAAATTTAGACTTTTCTTTTACAGTTTTATTTTCATCTCAGATTTAAAAAGAAATCAGAATTCTGAGATTAAATTCAAAGCTTTTCCTCAGAATTCTGACTCTCATTCCAGAAGGTCTGAATTCTGAGAAACATAAAATTTCACGATCAAAGTCTGAACTCATTTAGGGACAAACTGTCAGAATTTGTCACATTCTGTTTTTCTCCTCATTCTACTTTGTGACAACAAACTTGAAGGCAAACATTTCCTTGTTTAAATACAAATATATGTATTTTAGTTGATCTTAAAGAAATGTTTTTTAGTAAGTATGTATGATAACAAATGTAAAGACATTCAAAGGAGTTTTCCTCTTGCATGGGAAAGTTTAGTAGAGCCCAAAGCCCTGCGAGTGCAAAAATGTGGCTTGTGCGCCCTCGCTGAGACTCTGATAGCGGGGACACGTCATGTGCCTGAGGGACTAGATCACTTCCCTGAGGGACTAGATCGCGTCCCTGAGGGACGTGATCTAGTCCCTCAGGGAATAGCTCACGCCTGCAGAAGTAGACAGTACCTTCGTCCGAATTCCCTCCAATCATTCGCCATTTGCTTGTAACTTTATAAAGATGTGATCATCAATGTATGCTTATTTCGACCGAGTGTTAGCATTAGCCGTCCTGTGGGAAATCCCATTATTTGTTAGCATCAAGCTAGCAGACTTTAGCTTTATGTGTTAGATCGATCTCTGCTTTTATGGATTGATTATTGATCTTTTAAGCGATTTTCTCGTTGGTTACTAAATGCTGTAATATTAATCTTAACTACACAGCATTCCAAAATATTATGCAGATATTATTTAAAGGATTTTCCTAAATACTGAATGCAAATGACAGTTAGCATCATTTTCAAGTCATCACGCTCAGTTGGTTTCCTGTTGTCCCTTTTAAAGTGTGTTAACAGGGTCATTGTGCCCTTTATGAGAAAACGTTCACTAAATGTTCCGACTGCGAGAGAAAACAGGACAAGAACAGTTAATGTTCAGCAGCAGTTCAGACCGTTCGCTTGTTCATTACCTGCAAATGTAACCTTGACGTAGGATCAGATTCTCCGGGACAGGACAGCCAGCTCGTCTTTAATTCTGTTTTATTCTCTGATACATAAGGACATGTGTGTCACAACTGACTAAAAACAGTTTACAGAAGAGTTTTAGAATAAAAATACGTACCTGTATAACAGGAGGATGATGGTCAGACGCTGGAGACTCCGGTCCACATGACTTCACCAACACACAACAGAAGCTGAAAAGTCTCAGATGAGCTAACTTAACACAACAAATAAACATTTAATATAATATCACAATGAGACATTAGTTACAAATGAAAACAAACAATAACACGGAGGCTACAACACACGACCTACCTCGGACGCGTCTGTCACAACTAATAAAGTTTTGCTGCTGCTCCACAAATACAGACACACACCAAAGGACTTTATGGACGACCTACTTCCACTTTCAGCCTTTGGCTGTTCACTCATTTCCGGTGGAGCCGTGGGCTGATGTTTATGAGTATTTGGACTTTAAAAGATGTGTTTTGGAGCTAACAAGAGTCACTATAAATGATGTTGGGCGCATTGTTTGTTTTTCTCGTAAAATATCCCAACATAAAAACGCAAAAAGATTTTAAATTGTATTTGTCGTCCTGCATATCAAACTCCATGAAGAAGGCAGAAGCTCCTCATCATCAGCTGAGAGTAGATCAGTAATCCCAAAGTCACTTTGAAGTTGGTTTACACATCAAAGGTTCTGTTGAACAGGTTCTAACATGTTCTAACAGAGCTACGTTTTATCCCCAGAAGTCACATGATCATACAGTACATGGTAGAGTTTTGTGAGCGTGGGGTGTTTGGTGTTTCAGGAAGGCAAACTTTGTCTTTTTGGATGTCCTTGTGTTTACACATAATCATAAACTGTCATACAATGTAAGAAACAACAAAAATAAACCAAAACCAGGGAAAGAACACAGAGATTTGCCAAGTCCACACATATAGTTAACTACAGCAGGAAGAGAGTAAACGGTCTTATTCGACTCTGGAAATACGTCACACAGCTCTGTGCAGAGAGTCCATAGGGGGCGCCCAAGAGCCCATTACAAATAATGATGAACTAATAACTCCTGCGCCAAGTGTATTCAAATATATCCTGTTACACAAACTCTGATGAAGTTAGATGTTCACCAACAGTTCAGCTCATCGTCCGCTCAGAGCTGGCTAGCATTCAGAGCGCTAACGTGCTGCTAGCTCCACTGAGATGAATGGCTTCATGTAGAATCTCGACTATGTATTAAAGGGCCTAAACTATAACCAAATATATGAATATATATTACCTTTGGGACACTAAAGTGAGTTATTTTCATGAGTTTTTTATTATGATGATGTCATGAAATGGGCGGCACCCACTCCTTGTTTCTCATTTCATGACATCATCCTAGAGCCGGCCTTTGCAGCGTGTCTCGAAAACAAACAACATCCGAACATTTGCAAAGATGGATGTGCATCTAAAATGAAAGTGTTTTGCTGATCACCGCTAACTCTGCGGAGAAAGTGAGTGTGTTAGCCCCCAGGCTAACAAACTGTTATTTTTTGTTGACTTGAGACGTTTTCCTTCCTTTGTTACGACTTTTTCTTTTTGTGTTTGTGTCTCTGCTGCTGCAGCATCCATCCTCCGACTCTGCAGCGATCCTCTCCTCTTCACTGACCAAACTGACAGACCGTCTGCATGAAGGCTCGCTGACCCCGGAGGAAGTGTTTTACTTCTACATGGAAAAGGTCCATAAACACAGAAAGACACAAATTAAACCTTTTTTAACGATATTTGTTTGTCTGTAAGACTTTTATTTTCTTAGAAATTAGAAAATTAGACACTTTTTCAGTTTTTTAGGTTGATTTGGATTTAAGCTAATATTATAGCATTATGGTAACTTTTTTGTGCTCGTTTAGACATTTTTATTATTTTTTATAGTAATTATGAAATAATGTAATATTTTAGCATTATGCTAGCTGTTTTGGCTAATTCAGAAATTTTTCTAGTTTTTCATGCTAATTTGGAGTTTAGCTAATATTTAGCATTATGCTAGCTGTTTGGGTAATTTAGACATTGTTCAATTTTTCACGCTAGTTTGGAATTTAGCTAATATTTAGCATTATGTTAGGTACTTTGACAGACTCAATTTTTCTTTTTTGAAGCTAATTTGGAGTTTAGCTAATATTTTAGCATTATTGTTAGCTGTTTTTGGCTAATTCAGACATTTTTCTAGTTTTCATTGTAATTTGGAGTTTAGCTAATATTTAGCATTATGTTAGCTGTTTGGGTAATTTAGACATTATTCCATTTTCATGCTAGTTTGGAGTTAAGCTAATATTTTAGCATTATGGTAACTTTTTGTGGCTAGTTTAGACATTTTTACTATTTTTCATAGTAAATATGAAATAATGTAATATTTTAGCATTATGCTAGCTGTTTTGGCTAATTCGGACATTGTTCTAGTTTTTCATGCTTATTTGGAGTTTAGCTAATATTTAGCATTATGCTAGCTGTTTTTGGCTAATTTAGGCATTTTTGTAGTTTTTCATGGTCATTTGAAATTTAGCTAATATCTTAGCATTATGCTAGCTGTTTGGCAAATTTAGACCCTTTTCCATTTTTTGGCTATTTTGACATTTAGCTAATATTTTCAGCATTTTTCAGCTTCAGCATTTTCTGTTATCAGCTCTAGCATCTTCAACAGACAGATTCAGCTACAGCATTTACACTTACATACTTAAACATGAAGACACAAATACAATAAGATTTTACAATAAATATTGGTAATATTTTACATTTTTTGAATAAAGGAACAGATTGAGTTGAATAAATAATGATACATAAGAGTCTTTTTTGTAATATTAACATCTTCTTCATATGTTGTACATGAATGTCCCCAAATCATATCAGTAGATAAATTGTGGATAAATTTAACTGTACTACAGCTTCATCGTGCAAAATGTGTTTAAATTTGTTCAAAATACCAGCAGATTTCATAATATTTTACAAATATTCAGATTTTTCGAGTTAACTTTAGATCAACTGTCACTCCAAAGAACTTTGTTTAGTGATAAAAATACCACCAGTTGTCAGTTTTTGATTGAACAAATTAAATACCTTTCATGTTGCCTGTTTTTTGTTGAACGTTTGTGTCATCTTTAATCAGAATCATCTGGGATCAGAATCATCTTGAATCAGAATCATCTGGGATCAGAAACATCTTGAATCAGAATCATCTGGGATCAGAATCATCTGGGATCAGAAACATCTCTGTGTGTTTTTGGTTCACAGACTCTGGCTGCACAGGAGAAGCTGAACTGCTGCGCTGAAATCCTGCCGGAGAGTTTCGACCAGCTGAAAACTCTTTCTTCCAACAAGGACGGCCTCCTGTACGGAGTTCCCGTCAGCATTAAGGAGAATCTGGAGTACAAGGTGGTTGAGTCTGACCTCTGATGTTCATCTCCTGGACGTGCTTTAACTCATCCTCGCTCTTCTTCCTTCAAACCCAGAACCACGACACTTCCTGTGGGGTAGTCGTTAATCTGGACCGACCCGCCAAGAGGGACAGTGTGATTGTTGAAGTTCTGAAGAGACAAGGAGCCGTCCCCTTTGTGAAGACCAACCTGCCCCAAGCTCTCCTGAAGTAACACAACCAGAAACTTTAGGAAACGATGGTTTTTCTGCTCCGTGTTTGATTTTAACGTTTCCTCACGCCAGCTACGACTGCAGCAACCCCATCTACGGACAGACGCTGAACCCCCATCACCTCCAGAAGACCAGCGGGGGCTCCTCCGGCGGGGAGGGGGCTCTCATCGGTGCGGGGGGCTCGCTCCTCGGTATCGGCAGCGACATTGGGGGCAGTATCCGAATCCCCGCCTCATTCTGTGGCATCTGCGGCTTTAAGCCGACGGCGGGCCGGCTGAGGTGTGTCCGCCGCTTCATGGAAACTTACAGCTTGTTCATTTTGACTTTATGAGCACTTCTTTCTGTGTCCCGCTCAGTTCACAGGGTTTAGTTCCCATTTACCGAGGGCAGAAGTCTGGTGAGTGGTCATAAACGTGTTTGGCAGCGTGCTTTATGTGTGGAGCCGCTGATGTTGTGACTGTCTCAGTGCCGTCCTCTCCTGGACCCATGGCGAGGGACGTGGACAGCCTGGTTCTGTGCATGCGGGCGCTGCTCTGCGACCACATGTTCTCCCTGGACCCCAGCATACCGCCGCTGCCCTTTAACGAGCAGGTTCAGTTCTTTGGTTCACATACATAAATGCAATCAGATGGATCACATTTGGATTAACTGTGCAGGAGAGAGAGTGGAGACCTCAGCGAGTCTTATATAACAGACAAACTACGGCCCCCGGGCCAGATCCGGCCCTCCGCCACATTTGGCCTGGCCCCCAAACTGTTTTTAAACATTATTTTCAGTTTTTTAGGCCAATTTGTCATTTAGCCAATATTTCAGTTACATGCTAGCTGTTTGTTAGCGAATGTACGCTTTTTTCAGTTTTGTTGGCTATTTTGGAGTTTAGCTATTATTTAGCTTTATGCTAGCTACTTTGGCCAAATTAGAGATTTTTTCAGCTGCACCCTATCTACTTTAGCTACTTTAGGTTTTTTTCAGTTTTTTTAGGCTAATTTGTCATTTAGCTAATATTTCAGCTACATGCTAGCTGTTTTGGGTAATTTTGGCTTTTTTCAGTTTTGTAAGCTAATTTGTCACTAAGATTTTAATAGCTATTAGCGTCAGCATTTTCAGCTATCAGCTTCAGTGTTTTTTAGCTATCAATTTAAGCATCTTCAGCTATTAATCTATCGCACGTAATGCTATATATCTATTTTTTTTAAAATATTTAACCATTATTTTTTCTGTGAAAATTACAGTAATTAATTATTTTAAATTTGGATATGTGCAGCTTTCTGGAAAACGGTAAATTTTTACGTTTAGGCTGTGATTATTACACTTTTTCTGCTAGCCTACAAACCGCCCCCCCGCCCCCCATCAGAGAAGAAACCAGTTATGTGGCCCTCATAATGAAAGGTTTGGGGACCCCTGTTATATAACGAACTCCCATAAAACATAATCATGCAACAGAAACAGACACAATGAAAACATCCCGTTTACACTTTTTTATTATTTTTTCTCCCTTTCTGATAGTTTACAAAAGTAAGCTTTAGTGATTCTCCTGCACCTTTGAATACGTATTTCAAAATATGCCCCAAAGGAAATGAATGAGAAAATGTTCAAATCCTTCAAAACTTTGTAAACTTTGTATTAATTTCTGTATACTTTCACCTAGAGACACAATTTAAACCTTAAAATGTTCAGCAACTACTGTTTTTAGGGTAATTTGGAGTGTAGCTTTTATTCTAGCGACATGCTAGCTGTTTTTGGCTAATTTTGAATCAATTTTCTTTTTTTTTTACAATTTTTTATGCTAATTAGACTTTATATTTAGTTAGACAGTTTTCCAGTTTTTGGGCTGATTTAGAGGTTAGCTAATAGTTTAGCTCTATGCTAACGCCTCGACAGAATTAGACACTTTCCAGTTTTTTTGGGTAAATTGGAGATTAGCTTACATTTTAGCATTATGTTAACTATTTTTGGCTAGTTTAAGATTTTTTCTAATTTTTCATAGTAATTTTGAGTTGAGCTAATATTTTAGCATCATGCTAGCTGTTTTGACAAAATCAGATACTTTCCAGTTTTTTAGGCTAAATTAGAATTTAGAGCATATTTTAGCATTATGCTAGCTCTGTTTTTGGCTAGTTTGGGCATTTTTTTGTTTTTCATGGTAATTTGGAGTTAAGCTAATGTTTTAGCATAATGCTAGCTGTTTTGACAAATTAGACATTTTTCCGTCTTTTCATGGTAATTTAGAGTTTAGGTCATAATTTAAGATTATGCTAGCTGTTTTTTGGCAAGAGTGGACATTTTTCAGTTTTTTTAAGGCTAATTTTGAATCTAGCTAATATCTTAGCATTATGCTACCTTCTTCGGACAAAACGATACTTTTCCAGTTTTTTAGGTTAATTTGAGATTTAGCAAGAATTTTAGCCTCATGAGAGATTAGTAAATTTGTTAGCCTTATGCTAGCTGCTTTGACAAAATTAGACATGCTTTCGGTTTTTTACGCTAATTTGGAGTTTAGCTAACAAATTAGCATTTTGTTAGCTGTTTTGACAAAATTAGACACTTTTCCAATTTTTTAGGCTTATTTGGAATTAGCTTAGAATTTTAGCCTAATGCTAGAAGTTTTTGACTAGTTTAGGCATTTTTCTAGTGTTTTCATTCAGAGTTTAGCTAAGGTTTTAGCATTATGCTAGCTGTTTTGACAAAATTAGACATTTTTTCTAGTTTTTCATGCTAATGTAGAGCTTAGCTAATAATAAAAACATTTAACAGCTTTTTTATTTAGAATAGAGCAAGCATTTTGTTGTTTTTTGTTTTATTAATAATCAAGGTCAAACAGAGTTGAGTTAGTTTGTGGGGTTCCACCAGGATCCATTTTAAGGACCTCTTTTATTTAAATAACCTCACATGTGCTTGTAAAAATATCAAATGATGCTTTGCTGTATCTGGAGTGCAGATCTACCAGAGCTCCAGACCTCTGAGGATTGGATTCCTTGAAAACGACGGCTTCACTGAAGGCTCTCCTTCCATGGTCCGCGCTGTCAGAGAAGTGAAGGTTCTGCTGGAGCAGGCGGGCCACACTGTGAGGAACCTCCACCCACGTTTCTGAACATCAGAGACATGAACGCTGGTTCTGACTCGCTCCTCGACTCTGCAGGTGGTTCCCTTCTGTCCTCCCAGGATCAGTCAGATCATTCCTGAGCTGCTGCTGAAGGGACTGTTTGCAGATGGAGCCACTAGTCTGCTGCGAAAACTGTGAGTTTTTCCAAATGTTTAACCCTTTAACGTTAGAGCTCCAGTGTTTACGTTCTTTGATTTACTGTAATTTTTCAACCATTAACACGATCATTCCAGTAGATTCTGAAGGAGAAAAGCGGCTCCGCTTTTCTCCTTCAGAATCTACTAGAATGATCGTGTTAACGGTTGAATAGTTCCAGTATGTTAAAGATTTTGTTTTTAAACGATACAAAAGTTTTAAAGGATCTCTTATCTTCTACCTTTGAATCCTCTGTAAAGACGATAGAGGCAGTAAAGTCAGTTCAAACATTAAACTGAACCACGGTTAATTATGTCTGTGAAGAAGAGCAAATAAATAAAAGAAACATCAACTTTTTATGCATTTCTGTAATTTAAAAATTGAAACTCAACACAAATTCATTTTTTTTCTTTAAATTTTGAGAATTATAACTTCTAAATACTGAAACTATCATGTTAAGTGTTTCAGGAAATTGTATTATTGGTGAAAATTGGCAGGATATCAGTTCTGTGTTCATTCAAACACAACCAGGTTTCATACTGAGATGTAAAAGATCATAAAATACTTTTTAATTTGACTTCACCGCGATTTTACTGCAACTTTAGCCACTTGCTCATAATTTGAAATAGTTAAACCCATTAAACCACACGTGTCAAAGTCAAGGCCCGGGGGCCGGATCCGGCCCTCCGAATAATTCTATCCGGCCGTCCAGATTCATTCTCACTTCCTCGATGGTCTCTAGCAGTGAAGCTTCAGTCTGAGTCAGACCGTCTGAAAAGAGCTTAAAATGACGAAGCTTAAAGACGTGAGATCGGCGCCCTCGTTCGCTCACTACATTTCCCATGATGCACAGCATCTATGACTGCGCTGCTGTTAGATGTCATGAAGCCCAACAAAAGCAAATATGGATTAATCTTTTACAAATCTTGATGAAATCAGAGATAAACTTAAGTCGTTTACAGTTTGTGTCAATAGAAATAATTCATTCTGGACTCGTAGTCCGATCATAAAAACTCACAAATGTAATAAAGATGCAGTATCAGGAGGACACCAGATAAAACCATAGAAAGCATTAATACAATGATAAAAAAAACACAGAATAAGTTCACTTAAAGGACAGATCAAAGGCGACACACATCAAACTGACAACGAGCAGCAATAAACATGATGTTACTGATGGACCAGATTAGAGTTTCTGATGTGTTTGGTCTGCAGGTTAACTTTAGTGAAGCTTGTAGAGTTCTGGAGCACAGAGGAATCATTAACAGTCAGAGTTTGGTCCAAGTCATCTTTCTAATAAGATCAGCTGCTTTCTAATAATGTCTGAATGAGGGAGGAATTCAGAATTCAGTTTTAGTATAAGTAATAAAATAAAAGAAACGCAATTAAGTGACCAATAGATTTCTTTCAAATTTTCAAGATTTATTGCAAGTTTTCTGTATTTTTTTTAGGTTTTTATTTCAATTTTTTTAAAATAATAATAATAATTTTCAATATTTTTTTATTTTTCAAAAAAAAAAGGTAAATGTTCATATTTCTTCACATTTTCAAGCTTTATTGCAAGTTTTCTGTATTTATTTTATTACATTTCTTTTTAAAATTATTTTTTTTAAATAATTTTCAAGTTTTCTGTGTTTTTATACAAATTAAAAACAATTCTAATTTTTATTTATATTTTTTTAAGTTTTCTGTATTTTTAATTACATTTCTTTTCAAATTTTTTATAATAATAATTTTCATATTTTTTTCACATTT
>NC_050515.1:1555393-1566732 GCF_002922805.2 Oryzias melastigma | reverse complement strand
CCTTTTTTAGTTAGTTTTCTGTCTATTTTTCAATATTTCCGTCTGTTTTTCTTTCACTTTAGGCTGATCCTGATTTGTAATCTCCTCCTTCGTTCCCTTGTCTTTCAGGGAGGGGGGCCCCATCGACCCCTGCCTGGCGCCCCAGGCTCGCCTCTACAGTCTCCCCGCGTGGCTGAAGAAGACGCTGTCCTTCCTCTTCAAGCCTTTCGTGAGTTCCCTCTCTCCGTGTCCGTCGTTTGTCGTCGGCGTCCGTAAAGCGGTTGTTGTGTGTCCGTCTGCAGGCGCCTCGTTTCCCCGTGGTGCTCCGATCTCTCTGTGGGATCAGGTGAGAGCGAGTCCGTCCTCTGAAATTCACCGACAGGAAGTTCTGGTCCTCTGACTGGATCCGTTCTCCTATAGCTGCGTTTCAGATCTGTGGGAGCATCACGCCGCCGTCGAGGTGCTGTCGGTCTCCAGACACGTCTGCACTAACGGAGCGCAGAAACCTCAACCGTCTTTCTTCACAACAGGACTACGTCTCGGAGACCATCGCCGCTTGGAAGAGGTCCAACCTGGACGTGCTGCTGTGCCCCGTCCTCGGACCCGCCTTCAACTTCGGCTACTGTGGGAAGTTTTCAAGTACGTCAGAGGAGGGAAATAAAAATAAAAGAAAACGTTTGAGTTTTCTTGATAGATTTTCTCCTCTGAAGGTGGAATCAGTTACACCATGATCTACAACCTCCTTAACTTCCCCGCCGGCGTGCTCCCCGTCTCCAGAGTGACGGCGGAGGATGAGGAGAACCTGAAGGACTACAAAGGGAACTTCCAGGACTATTTGGATAAGCTCCTCCCACAGGTGACACAATCAGAGCTCATCAGAGTGTTTATGTTCTCTGATTTACTGTCGTTTTTTAATTGTTGACATGTTAAGGTTGAAAAGTTACAGTATATTAAAGATTTTGTGTTTAAGCGTCACCGACGACGCCTCAGCTGTTAAAGGGTTAAAAAGAAACAACAGCAATTCTGTCAAGTCTACAGTTTCTGTTGGTCAAATTTATACAAAAATAGTATTTTATTTTCAAGATTAAAGATGCATCAGCTGATTCTGAAGCTGTGAGGGAAGGATCACTTTGATCTAAGCCTGATCTGATAAGCTCAGTCTGTATTATCTCACACACGTCTAAGGAAAGTTTTTAGGGCTTTTTTTGTCGTTCTAGTGTGTCAAAGTCTCGGCCCGGGGGCCGGATCATTGATTGATTATTGTTATTAATGACCCGATGTTATCTTGAGCTCATTTCTAACTTGTATAATTTTGACTAAATATATTTTATGGAGAGTAAAATATTGATAGTTATTTAAGGTTTAAGTTGATTTATTCTGGAATAATATTCCTGCCTTTTTATTTTTCATAATTATGTTAAAAAGTTTTAAAGTTTAAAAAATTAGCATTCAGCTTTTTGGATAATTTTGGTGTTTGCTAAGATTTCTTAAGGCTATTTTGGATTTTAGCGAATATTTCACCTTCATGCTAGCTGTTTTGGCTAATTTATGTTTTTTTTCCATTTTTAAAAATATTTTACTGTTTACCTAATATTTCTGCTAAATGCTAGGATATTTTGAAGTTTGGCTAATATTTTTGCTACATGCTAGCTGTTTGGGCCCATTAGGCTTTTCTATTAAGTTTTTTAGGATATTTTGGAGTTTAGCTAATATTTCAGCTAGTTGCTAGCTGTTTTAGCTAATTTAAACTTTTCTTTTTTAATTATTTAGGCTCTTTTAAGCTTTTTTTTCATTTTTTGGGGGGATATTTTGGAAAAAATATCAGCTTGTTTATGTGCAAGGCATGATGGGACTGCAATACGTTTAGCTGTGGAGAAGTTAGAGATCTAAAGGTGATGTGCAGCAGACCTCTATGAACTGATGTCTATGGGATGCATAATGCATATCTACAGCTGTTAATGTAGAAAACACCCACAGTTTAGATATGTAATGGACGTGTCTGTGCGGTGGGATGCTGCTGAGCTTTGAATACTATTTATGGTAGAATTTGTGACTGTGTTTGATCCATTCACTAAAGATTTTTTACAGTGGCCTGTTTTTTTACCCCCTTTGATGCCTCCTATAGTTGCTTTTAAATTCCTTCTGTTTGATTGAAAGTTAAATGTTTTTGCCCTCAGATGTCTCCAATTCCTTTGGAAGTAATTTCATATTTTTCTGAGTTGTAAACACAATCAAACATGTTTTTGATAAAGCAGCAGTTTGGTTCAGGGCGCTCCTGCTGAGCTCCCTGGTTTGGCCAGCAGGTGGCAGCAGACCGGTGTGTTAGCCTGACAGGAGTGTGTCTGTCTGCTGTGTTCAGGCGGTGAGGGGCAGCCAGGGCCTCCCCGTGGCGGTGCAGTGCGTGGCGCTGCCGTGGCAGGATGAACTCTGTCTGCGCTTCATGAAGGAGGTGGAGCAGCTGGTGAAGCAGGACAGGAAGTAGACGTCCTGGACGACAGAGGAGGAGGTGGGGCCATGACCTTCGGGACGACAGTTATTAAAACATTTGATTTAAAGAAACAACTTTAGCTAACTCACATAAAAATGTCTGTAATTGTTTTCTTTGTTTTCATGAAGGGATTTGACATTTATTCTTAAAATTTGAAGTAATTTATTCATGTTTGATCCTTTTATAATTGATAATAATTATGACATGTTTAGTGTTTTACTTTGACAAAACGTGTCCTCTGTAGGGACATTTGTAAACCTGAATAACTGTACATCCTACTGAACAACTCCAGACGTGAAGGGGCGGAGCTCTGGGAATTGTAGTTTTTGGTGGACTTTGGTAATTAGGAGGATTCCAGGAATTTAATAGAAGGGAATTATTGTTTATGTACATGTAAAATAACCAAGAATGAACTTCTAAGAATTTTTGTAACTTTTCTGCCATTAAAAATTAGATTTCTGCTGAAAGAGTTCGTTTATTTGTTCACAATCTGTTCTGATCACTGAACTCTTACTGTATTTTCCGAAGTATAAGTCGCACCAAACTATAAGTGGTACCGAAGTATAAGTCGCATTAAAGTATATGTCGCATCAAAGTATAGGTGGTACCAGAGTATGAGTCGCACCGAAGTATAAGTCGCATCGAAGTATAAGTGGTACCAAAGTATAGGTGGTACCGAAGTATAAGTGGTACCAGAGTGTCAGTCGCATCAGAGTACGAGTTGTACCGAAGTAAAGTCGCATCAAAGTATACGTTGTACCTAAGTATAAGTCGCACCAGAGTATAAGTCGCATCGGAGTATAAGTTGTACCAGAGTATAAGTGGTACCAGAGTGTCAGTCGCATAAGAGTACGAGTCGCACCGAAGTATAGGTCGCTCTGGAGTATAAGTCGCACTTTAAGGAGAAAGTCTGACGTTTCAGAACAAATCCAACAAGCCAACGTCACAAAAAAAATAACTGATAAATAAATACAAGAATAGTAATCTTTGATCTGCATAAAAAAACATTAAAGTTTAAGAGGAAAACCATCAGATTCTCCTCCATGTTTGTTTTGGACGACACTTCTTCTGCTGTCAGTACTGAATACTTCAGATTCACGCCCTCTAGTGGTAATTAGAGGAAACAACCACTAAAAGACAACCGGTGTTTACTGGGAAAATAACTAATAAACGAGAATATTTATGTCTAAAAAAACAGAAATAAATCGCTTCTGAATATAAGTCGCACGCCTGGCTAAACTATGAAAAAAACTGCGACTTATACTCCAGAAGATACGGTATATTTCTAGCTTGATTCTTGCATCTGGAGCTCTGACGGAGTTTCTGACCTCCTGCACCTTTCCTCCATCACACGAAGTCAGATCATTTCCATCCGCGCTCACAGGGACCGTGGCAGGAAACAGAAAAGAGATCGGGGGGCCTAATGACACATGGCGCCTCCATCTGCACGGCCGGCGCGCCGCGTTGTCGTGGTGTGATTACCCCGTGCTTTTGTAAATATGTGTTTCTCTTTGCTTTACATAAATTTACATACGTGTGGAATGAGAAACCATCAGAGGCGATGTTCACTTCTCCCCGTCACAGCCTGATCTTTGCGTCCACCTGAGTGGGAATATTCCGGAGCACGCCGCGGAAGAAGGAGGGCACATTAGCGGCGCTGGAATTGAGAGGTTGTTCTTCGCATTATCTGCAGCACAGAGAGAGCGCGGCTCCGGCTGTGCCACTCAGTCAGGGAGCATTAAGCCGTAAGAGGCAATGAAGAGACGGCGGTCTGCAGAGACAGGTTGACGTTCATAAACCCCTCAGGATCCCAGACAGGAGTTATGACACGCTCACACGTCCTCGCCGCGCACGCCGGCCGAACATACCTGAACAACTTATCCAAAAACGAATGTTGGTTCAGAACTTTAAAGTCAGATTATTCATTTTGTTTTATTTTACTTAGAAAACAAGCATTGAAACTTTTGGAAAAACTGTTGGAATGACGTTTTAGATGTCGTGGACTACGATGCGTTTAAGGACTGACGTGGAAAAAGGAGAATTTCTTTGATAGAAGAAGAGGTGATGGGAAAATGAATTTATCTGTAAAAGTCAAAGAAAAAAGGACTTATCTGTTTCTTTAATATGACATTTTCATAAAAACCTAAAAAAATCCTTTTGAAAAAAAAGAAATGTTTAACTTCTAATGACGTATTTTAAAACAAACTACAGATATTCAATTTATCAATAACTGATATTTAACAGATGAACAATATTTTTAATTTAAATGCGTCTCTTGTGAATATTTGTAGTTAAATTTTTAATTTGAAAAATAGATTTTTAACCTCAATTGGACTTTCCTATCTAAATAAAGGTAAATACATAAATAAAATTTGCTAAAATATTAATTTAAAACTGAGATTTTATGGAAAACTGTAATAATAACAAACCAGGAGAAGCTAAACTTTCCTCCTTTAGCTTTTACAAAACGACAGTAATCATATTTTATTATTTTAATGAATTAAATATTGATTTTTTTTTCTTCAAATTAGTGTTCAAGACCAACTTTATTGATCATAAACATTTTCATTTGCTAAATTAGTAATGTTAACATTGATGGAATAAAGTAAATGAATCTTTATATTAAATTAAAAGCTGTTTTTCTCTAAAAACCAAAATGAAATTATTACTTTTTGGACAAATCAGTTAATAGTTTGATTGATTCAGTATTGATTATCTGTTTTAAACTCATCCTGCCCTCACATCATAATCTTTAACCCTCGTGTTCTCATGTGGGTCCAGATGACCCCACTACTGTAGCATCTGTGGTCAGACTGCAGCCTTCAGCACTGCCTTGCTCATAGGAACTCGAGATAAACAACATTAAAAAACATAACGAAAAAAAACGGATTCAGGGAAAAAGAAGAAACCTCATGAAGGAGAGATCTTCTCCCAGGACGGACAGGAGATGTACCAGGACTGTTAAAGAAGAATTAGATTATCTAACTGTACAACTACGCATTTGAATAGAGTTCATTAAGATAGGACTGGGGGACAGATGGGGGCGAGGTCCACGACCAGGATCAGGAGCACAGGCGACACACCAGGAGTCTGAAACCCCTCCCACTCCCACAGAGGGGAAAGAGGAACAACATGCGAATCACACTGCACCAAACAGAAGCACAGAATTTAGAGATGATAAATAATAAAGAGGAGAGTTGAAGTAAGTGAGAATAGAGAACAGAACCCAGAGCTGATGTGGATATTGTGTGAGTGGAGTGTTCTGATTGGTTGATGAGGAACCATGAGATCTTTAATGTAGGATTGGGCCACAGGTTAACAGGAGGATTCTAAACTTGATTCTGGGAAAAAAATGTAGATTTGAAACTTAAAAAAGAAAAAACTAAAACAGTGACCAGTTAAGTAAAGTTAACTTTTACATGGAGCTTTCCTTTTTTGTTTCTCATTCTTAGATTAGAAAAAAAGTCAAAGACGAAAAAAAGTACATTCATGTGCAAAACAATCAACCATGAGAAGTTATGCAGACATGTCAAACACAGGATAACTAAACATTAAGAGACCGTCTGAAAGGGAGTGGGAGGAACCGAACTTATATAGTCCCACCCCGACTCGACCGAACTATTTCCTCTACATGAATTATCAATATCCGGTTCAGGACTTAAAGGGTAACTAAACAGGGAAGTTGGAGGCTGACTCCGCCCACAGCCAAAATGGGAAAATCCAGTCAGAGGGGCGGGGCTTGGGGGCTGGACTGTTATCATTACTGGAGTTGCAGATCATGACGTCAGACTTCTGAAACTTTCATGGTTTGATCAATCACAAAATTCAACTGTAATACATCGATTCAACCTGTAGGGGGCAGCACACTGGCGGATTTTGACCATGTTTAAGAATTAAACTGTTTTATTTCAGTCAAAAATTTGGCAGTGACCAACAGACAGGACTTTTAAAGCTCCATTTATAGAAGTCAACAGCAAAAAAAACGTATTTTAGGGTTTGGTTACCCTTTAATATCAAATATTTATATCTTTCCAACATAGATTCAGGTTATTATGAATCCTCAAGTAACAATAAATCAAATGACTATTCAAGTAGATATAACACTATTGAAAAAAATCATTAATATAAATCAAGTATGAAACATCACCAAAAATATATATGTATTCAGATTATTTTTCATTGGAAATCATTAATGTAAAGCAATTATCTTAGGAATGTACACTTACCCCCCCCATGGAAAATCCTTAAAAAGCCCCTGTGTAGAATTAGGATCAGCTCAGCAGCAAAAACTCAAAAATCTGAATTGAAACAGAAAACAAAAAACTGAAAAAATGAAAAACAAAAAAAATAAATTAAAGTTGAAAGTACATAGAAACATTTTTTTTAAATTGGTAACAGTTTAAATTTTTTTCCAAGTTTCAAATTTACATTTTCTTTCAAATTTCTGATATTTTTTTTTTCAAATTTTCAATAATTCCTTTAAGTTTTCAAAATGTTATTTTCGAGTTTAAAAATTCTTTCAAATTTTCTTCTTTTTTTATCACCATCCCTGTTTTTTCGTTCACTTTAAGTGGACCCTGATTGGACCCGTTCAGAACACAGTCGCTGTTTGAGGATTCAGAACTTTGAGAAGGACGTGGGCCTCAGAGTTGGTGAAGTGCGGTTCCTGCGGGGGGCGGAGCTATTCTCCCGCCGCAACGTCTCATTGATAAGAGCAGAAAAGAGCTCATTTACAGGAAGCTGAGGCCATCAGATCAGGTGCTTTAAAAACCATCCAAACACACTCAGACCCAACAAACAGAACACCTTCATATCACCACAACTAAACTCGGATGATTCTGTCTTAATGTCCCATTTCAGGGACCGCGGCGCCCACCGTCCTAATGGCGCTGTGGAATTGAACCCGGTAATGTTGGGCGCGGCGGGGTTCCCGCCTCCCAGACGATCCGAGTGACAAGTTCATCCTGCAGCCGCAGACGGCTCCGGCAGACAGCTTTCCCGTCTCCGGTCCATTTCCCCGGCCGTTAGGGGGCTTGTGGGGGGGTCCGATTAACAGGCCGCTGATACAGGTGTGCAGAGGTATCAAGCTGCACTTCTGTCCATACAGCAAGCTCCGGACTTCTGACAGCTGCGGTTTCCCTGTGACAGGATTAACCGGCAGCTTCTCCGATTCTGTGACTCAACAATTCGGTGATCCACGTTCTATCGGTTTAAAGAGTCCTATCCCGAGTTTCAGACGCTTTCAGGATTCTTTCTTTTCTGTTCCGCTTCCCCTGTTTTTTTTGCTGCATTGGGTTGTTCTCCAGCCCCCACATCCTCTCTTTTTTTTGCACATCTGCTGGGTTTGGGTTTTCCTTTCTTCCCTCCAGCGCCGCGCTCGGCCCGAGGCCCTTATACCCAAATTGGTTTACATTGGAGAGATAAATGCTCTGCAAATGCGCTTAAACACATACAGTAAAAATTGCAGACAGTGCGTGTCAGGATTATCACCCGAGTCAGGGGGAAAAAGGAGAGCGCCTCGGTGGCACAAAGCCGGCGAGCCGGAGTGAAGCCTGCAGATACAGTCCGTCTCATCCAGTCCTCAGAAGAAAGAGAGCGGGATTTAGCATTTGCATGCCAGTCTGTAATTCCCGGCATTAGAGAAGTTCTCGCCAACAGTCAAACTCCTGCGGCATTGTGGAAGTATTGTTTCACACGGGTGAGCAAACTGTGGAGTTACACTTTGGAGAAGGTGTTTTGGTCCGGGGGGGCGAGACCACCCCCCAACCCGTCAGGACCACCGCAGAGCAAAAAATAGGAATTCCTTACAGTCACTAAGAACAACAAGCTAAAGTCCCATCAGTTTTCACACTCCTAAATGTGTGAGTTTGTTCTCCGTATTTGACCCCTCCCCTGGGGGAGTGGTGAGCTGCAGACACAGCGGCGCTCAAGAACCATTTGGTGGTTTACCCCCCCAATCCAACCCCTTAATGCTGAGTGTCAAGCAGGGAGGCAGTTTTAGAGTCTTCGTATGACTCGGTCTGGATTTGAACTCACGACCTTCCAGTCTCAGAGCGGACACTCTACCGCCGGGCCGCTGGTCATGTGTGGCATCCTCTGTAGAAAATGGTTTTCTTCCAGAAAATGAAGTCAAATCAGTCGCCGTTCTGGGCCCCAACGCGCCACTTTTTGACGTTTTAGGGGTCCCCAACCCGTCGTTTTTGGACGTGCTGCCTTTTCCTATTAAATCAGGGGTCCCCGACCACTGGGACACAAACCAGTATGAGGGTCGCTTGGTACCGGACCACATTTGCTAATCAGGGGTCCCCAACGCTTGTGACACTGTATTAAACGGGTGAATGGATGAGAACCGGTGCTGGTACCGAACCGGTAGGTAGGTTAGGGTACCAGTACTGGTACCAGGTTAAGGTACCCTAACCTGGGGTACCTGGGGTACCCTAACCTGGTACTCCAAGCCTAAGCCAGTACTGGTTTGGCCATCCATTAAGGCACATGTGTCAAAGTCAAGGCCCGGGGGCTAGCTGTTTTGTCTAATTTGGGCTTTTCTTTTTAAGAGTTTTATTCTGTTTTGGAGTTAGGCTAGTATTTACACACTAGCTGTTATTGATAATTTAAGCTTTTTTCAGTTTTTTTAATATTTTTAGCTACATGCTGTTTTGACTAACCTAAGTCTTTTTTGTTTTTGTTTTTTATGCTTATTTGGCATGTAGCTAACATTTCCTCTGGCTATCAGCTTCAGTGTTTTCAGATATCATATTCTGCATCTTCAGAAGCCAAATCCATCTTACAGCATTCACGCTAACATTATCACAGGTAATACTTTATCTAAATGTAGTTTTAGTGTTCAATAAATGTCTATCCTGTTCAGTCTGCAACCTAAGGTGTGTTTTGGATTATTTTGGCATTTACTAAGATTTGTGTGTGATTTTATAAAGTGATTAGTCACAGAAGTTGTCGGCAAATACTTTATCTGAAAAAAAATTATCTGAATTATTGAGATTAATTGTTTCCCAGCTTGCAATGAATTAATTAATGTTTTAAATCGATTCCCGACCCTAATAAAAACATATTTGAGTGTTTGTGAATAAATTATGTTTTAAAAATCTTCAAAGACTTCACAAAAGTCTTCAAATAAAACAGAATGAATGCTCTGTTCTTGTTTTTTTTTTAAATTCAGGTTCACTTTAGTTTTTTTTTTACAAAAACAAAAAGTAAAATCCAGAAAAAATCTTGCATGTTGCCACATTCCTGCTCAGCTTGTTGCAGCATGTGGAACCAGGCGGCACCTTCATCAAAAATAACGTTTTGGGTTTCGGATATGAAGTCTGAGTCCTGGACGACGGTGGACCCCCAGCTTCTGAAAAATATGACTGATGGGTTTGAATGAGGAGGTCCCCCAAAAAGACAGTCAAACTAAACGGAAAAAAATTAAAACTTTTTACAATAAAAAGTACAGATAATTTAGAAAAATCTGAAGACTTTAAGGATTGAACACAAAAAACTGCAACCTTTAGCTCTAAAAGAGCCGTTTTGTCCAATTTCTTACTGATCCAAACCCAGAAAAATATTTTTAAAACTTTTATGGCCATTAAAAGGTTTAATTAAAAAGTAAAGCTTTCAAATATATAATAATTGCTATAGTGTTCCATAAATAACCATTTTAAGTTCTTTTACTTTTGACAGCAGCACACAAGTTCCTTTCAAAATAAAAGACACCTCAAATGAGCAGATTTAGCTGAATTAAAATGGCTAAAAAGCCAAATAAAACACGACATTGTCATCATTTGATGCATCTTCATCCTTTATTTGCTTTTTATTCAACTTTTTAGCCTAACTTTGTCTTCTAACAACAACTTGAGTCAGCAGAAGATCCTAAAATCTTTTCACATTTTCAGAGTTTTTCTTCAAAGCTGAAAAGGTTAGTGAGGTTGCAGACTTCTGAACTGTCACAATATTTATCCTACAAAAACAAAGAGGACTTTTTCTGTATTTTTGAGGCCTTTGAATCATTAACAGCTGCAAAATGTTTGTTAAAATTGCATCCAGGTGGGGTTCAGTTTGCACCTGTTCTACCTGTGCAGGTAAAACACTGAAGAAAATGTTCCGTTTTGTTTCTTCTGTCCCACCTGCTGCTGCTTCTTCCCCCCGAGGGCACTAAACTCTTGTCGCTGTCTGCTGGCTTCAGTGTAAAACCTCTCCACACGCTTTCCTATGCAGATGCGGGCCTCCCTGAAAGACCCCTCTTTCTCCTCGCCGCCGCTTGCCCCCTCCCTCCCAACGGACGCAGACCCCCAACAGAAAGCCCAGAAATCACAGCGCCCCATTCAATCATTGTTTTTCCCCTCTAACCCCCTTTATGGTCCCACTAAAGGTTTTAACGGGGCAGAGAAGGAGGGCTGTCACTGAGGAAACTTAGCCCATTGATGAAGTGACAGGAGCTGCCAGAATATGATCCTAATCCTGTTTCCAGCATTCTTTTAGCCTGCTGGCATCGCAATTCCTCCACACATTCTCTGAGCTGTCAACTAGGAAAATCCCTCTAATAGCGCATTGCCCAGATACACATCAAAGAGCTCCTGGAAACCCTTCAGCGGCTTAGCCGCCATAGACACGCTCGCATTCCCAGCAGCTTTCCCGACGCGCTGCATCCAGATGTTCCCCACAAAGTGACCGAAGAATCACCAAAGGATTGTGGGAAGGGTTTCTTGTTTCCTTAAACGTTTCCTTGTTGAGGCTTCCCCACTTTCGTGGCGGCGAGGGAAAGCATCCAAACAGGTGTGTGAACTCTGCTGACTCCACAAACCCTTTCACTTCTACTTTATCTGCTTCTATTCTTACTTAATCCATCGATATCCAAACCAAAAGGTAATCT
>NC_050515.1:1527836-1555300 GCF_002922805.2 Oryzias melastigma | reverse complement strand
GGCTGAGGACGGCCGGCCCCCTGCGTCTAAATTATTTACGGATCATCAAGGTGTCTTCAGTGAGCCTGAATTAAATCTTCACCACAAAAGGTCTCCCATCGCAGGCGGTTCGTGTTACTCTGAGGCCGGAGACTCCAGTCCTCACGGTCTGGTTCGTGGATGGACTCATGTTCCCACAAGTTTAAGGACCCACTCCCGTGAAGACGGGGTTTTAGCATGTTCATGTGTTTCTTTTATTCATATCACTGTGAATCAGGAGCAGATGAAAAAACGGCAAAGGAAAAAGTTCGTATTTGTGATGCACTGGGCGGGGCCACAAGGTCCTTGCTCCGCCCCATTCTGATTAAAAAGTTACTGTTGTTACGGCTGTGGCCGTATTTGGTTTTGTATTTTTCTTTTGGTTCTGTGGATTTTTGTCAGAGTGGGACATCTAAAGTTTTAAAAATTATCATTCTGCTAGCTTTTTAGACCATTTACTAAGATTTTTTATGCTATTTTGGAGTTTAGCTAATATTTCAGCCTAATGCTAGCTGTTTTGGCTAATTTACGTTTTTTTCCTAGCGTTTTAGGCTGTTTGGAGTTTAGCTAATATTTTACCTACATGCTATCCGTTTTGGTAAATTTAAAATTTTTAAAAGTTTTTTAGGCTGTTTAGAAGTTTAGCTAATATTCAGCTACATGCTAGGTATTTTGGCTAATTTGGGCTTTTTTTTAGGCTGTTCTGTGTTTAGGCTAATATTTACATGCTAGCTGCTTTGGCTAATTTCACTTTTTTAGGCTGTTTTGAAATCTAGCTATTTTTCAGCTACATGCTAGCTGTTTTTCTGTTTATGTTTTTTAGGCTAATATGGTATTTATCCAATATTTTAGCTGGCTATCAGCTTCAGAGATTTTAGCTATCAATTTCAGCATCTTCAGTGGCCAAACCACAAGTAATGTTATATATTATCTAGGTCATAATTATGCTAAAAAGTTACGGTTTTAAGTTTTAAAAGTGTTGTTTTCGAGTGTTCAGTAGATGTTTATCCTGTTCGACCTCAGGTGTGTTTTGGATTTTGGCCTCTTGTGCGACTGAGTTTGACTCTCCTGCTTTAAAGGAACCAAAAAATAAAAGATGAGAAATATCTGCCACACATCCAAGAAGACACATTAACAAAGATTCTCATGATTGATTTATTCTTTTGCTTCGAACAGATAAATTACTCACATTTAAATCAATTAAGAAATACAGGTCTTTGATCTACATGATATAATACACTGTGACTCCGCCTCTTCCCAGCAGAATCAGGAAAAGTGTCGAGTTAAATTCGATTCCAGGATGTTCTCCTTCAATCAGGGTTTTGTTGAAATTCCTTCCACGCTGCAGACAAAGCGAGGCGTTGCTGTGCCGGCAGGACTGTGGACATTGAGGCTGAGGCGTATTTACAAGCGTCCGTGGGTTTGTAAAGGAGCGGACGGTCGTGTGGTCACGTGGGCGGGTCCTCACAGGAGTGCTGGCATGCACGGCTCACTTTAAGGGCGTTATAGCGAGGAGCTAAAATAAAAGCATCCATGGAAAACTCAAAAATGTCTTCATTAAATCCTCCTTCCTGTGTGTGGTTTGTTCGGTGATGATGATCCTCGCCGTCCTCGTGGCTTGATGCTTTCAGGGGGTTCTGCACACGGGTCACGGATGGGGGAGTCGGACACACGGGCGGAGCGGCTTCAGTTGGGGAGCGTGTCCAACCCCAGCGAGGCGGCGTGCTGCTTGGCCCGCAGACGCAGGTTTTCGATGCTGGTGGTCTTGCTGTTGAGGCTCCCCGGCAGGCCGGCGGGCGCCGCCTGCAGCAGGGGGCTGTTCCACACCTGCTGGGCCTGCGACAGCGACTGGTAGTAGGACTGGCAGGGCAGCGAGCCCAGCGGCGAGGGCACGTTCATGCCCAGGTAGGGCAGGGAGGACGGCGCGCTCATGTCGAAGGACGGGTAGTGCACCAGGTTGTTGGTGGCGGCCATGTGCTGCCGGAACTGCTCCTGCAGCCGGAAGAGGCTGAGCGGCGACGAAGCGTAGGAGTTGCTGGGCGCCAAGCCGCCGCCGCTCAGGCTGCTGGAGGACGGCAGGGCGGGAGAGCTCAGCGGCGAATCTGACGGGCAGAGAGAGAAGGTCAGCGTCACGTCCAGATTCATGGAGATGTTTTCGTGATTTATTGTGATTTTCAAAAACTTTTGAGTTTAGCTAATGTTTTGGCAAAATGCTAACGTTTTTAGCTAATTTGTCATCTACTGAGGTTTTTTAGGCTAATTTAGAGTTTAGCTTCTATGTTAGCAACAAGCTAATGTTTTTGACTAATTCAGTTTACTGATAAGTTTTAGGCTATTTTAGTATTTAAGCATTGTGCTAGCTTTTGGCTAATTTGGCATCTACTTAGGCTTTTTATGTTTATTTGGAGTTTAGCAAATATTTAAGCAACATGCTAATATTTTTTGCTATTTTTTAAATGTACTTAGCCTGTGTAGGCTAATTTAGAGTTTAGTTTCGATTTTAGCAACGTGCTAACGTTTTTGACTAATTTAGTTTACTGATAAGTTTTAGGCTATTTCGGAGTTCAGCTAGTATTTAACCATTGTGCTAGCTTTTTGGCTAATTTGGCATCTACTTAGGCTTTTTATGCTAATTTGGAGTTTAGCAAATATTTAAGCAATATACTAACATTTTTGGATAATTGTTTTATCTACTTGGGCTTTGTAAGCTAATTTGGAGTTTAGCTTCTATTTTACCAACATGCAAACATTTTTAGCTAATTTGTCATCTACTAAGGTTTTTTCTAGGCTAATTTAGAGTTTAGCCTCTAATTTAAACAAAAAGCTAACGTTTTTTACTAATTTAGTTTACTGAGGAGTTTTAGGCTATTTCGGAGTTTAGCTAGTATTTAAGCAATGTGCTAGCTTTTTGGCTAATTTGGAATCTACTTAGGGTGTTTATGCTAATTTGGAGTTTAGCAAATATTTAAGCAACATGCTAACATTTTTGCGATTTTTTTTTTATGTACTTGGACTGTGTAGGCTAATTTAGAGTTTAGCTTCTATTTTAGCAGCATGCTAACATTTTGACTAATTTGGTTTACTGTGGAATTTTAGGCTTTTTTGGAATTTAGCTAAATTTAAGCAACAAGCTAGCTTTTGGGGACTAATTTGACATTTACTGAGGTTTTTTGGGATAATTTGGAATTTTTCTAATATTTTAGCAAAATGCTAACGTTTTTAGCTAATTTGATTTCTACTGAGGTTTTTTCTCAGGCTAACTTAGAGTTTAGCTTCTATATAAACAACAAGCTAACGTTTTTGACTAATTTAGTTTACTGAGAAGTTTTAGGCTATTTCGCAGTTTAGCTAGAATTTAAGCAACGAGCTAACTTTTTTGACAAATTCAACATCTACTAAGGTTTTTTGGGCTCATTTGGAGTATAGCTAATATGTAAGCAACATGCTAACGTTTTGGTTAATTGTTATCTACTCTGGTTTTTAGGCTGGGGGCGTGTCTGCTGCTGTTCCTACCTGGCGTGGGGCTGAGCCGTCTGCAGGTGGGGGAGCTGCTCCTCGCCTGAGCTGCCGGCCCCCCCTCCCCTCTCATCTCCTCCTCCTCCCTGTCGGCGTTATCCTCCACCGCCGACTCGCCGTCTGACGGCTCCGGGGAGGTGACGTTGACCTCCACGCTCATCTCACCCGCTTGGGGCCGCGCCGCCGCCGCCAGCCGCTCAGACTCAGAGGAGGGGGGAGGAGGAGGAGTGCGGGGCTCGGGAGCTGGGGTGGTGGCGGAGGTGGTCTCGGTTTTGGCGTCCTCTGTGGACCCCTCGGCGGCCGCAGACGCCTCCTTCTGCTTCTGGAGCTGCTCCTTCTGGAGGCTGCGCTGCTTCTTCCGGAACTTTGCTCGGCGGTTCTTGAACCAGACCTGCCACACAAAAGTGGGTTTTTAGGGCTGCCACGATTAGTCGACTATTAAAATAGTCGTTACTTTATATTGTATGGAGTCAGAGTGAGTAAAGTTGAACAAAGTTGTGAGCGTTCAGCACCAAAAACTCCACTTTAATTATATTTGAGTCAATGAGACCAAAACTTTATCTTCTGTGAAAAATAATTCTTTGTTTCAGATGCCGACCTCATTTATTAGTGTGATTGCTTAGTGAGCATTCACACTAAAGTGATTCTCCTGCTGCTTTCTGTACGTTTTTCTGCACATAAAACTCAATCACACTTTTGGAGATTTCATCAATCTTGGTATCAAAATGTTCAGCTTGTTCAGGACGTTACTGCTTGTATTTTCATGTCATTCTACTTTATAGTTTTAGAAATATTTTGAGTAAATTAACAACAAACCTTTAAATATATTCATGGGCTATGTTTTCATCTTTTAAAACAATTGGGGTTTAGCTAATATTTTAGCAAGATGCTAATGTTTTTAGCTAATTTGTTATCAACTGAGGTTTTTTAAGGCTAATTTAGTGTTTACCTTCTATTTTAGCAACAAATTACCATTACTGACTAATTTAGTTTACTGATGAATTTTAGACTATTTTAGTGAGTATTTTACAAGCTAGCCTTTTTTGCTAGTTTGGCATCTACTAAGATTTTTTTTGGCTAATTTTGAGTTTAGCTAATATGTAAGCAACATGCTAATTTTGGCTAATTTAGTTTACTGAGGAATTTTAGGCTAATTTAGAGTTTAGCTTTAATTTTAGCTACATGCTAACGCTTTTGACTAATTTACTTTAATAAAGAATTTTAGACTGTTTTGAAGTTTAGCTAGTATTTAACAAGGTAGCTTTTTTGGCTAGTCGGCATGTATTGGGGATTTTTAAGCAATATTACTACATTTTTTTTATTTAGAAATTGAGCGGTCTTTCATAGTTCGTAAAACAAAATTTCCAATCTTTTAGCAAATTTAACATTTTGCAAATAGCTTTTGCACTTTAAGCAAAGAGCTGAACTTTCATTATCTCAGGTAATGCAACTTTTCTAGTTCGATCTTGTTTTAATACATGAAACTAATGAAGGACAGAAGCTGCACGATTCATGAAAGGTTTAATAAACCATCATCTTCATTTTCTTTATTTTTAGTTAGTTTAAAGCTAATGATGGTTAAGATTCTTGTTCTACATCCAGTTTGCGAATGACCCGATTAGTCGACTAATCAGAAAAAATAATCGTTGAATAGTCGACTATTAAAATAATCGTCTGAGGGAGCCCTAAAGCCGGGTCAGACATCTTGATTGAAGCGGTTACTAAACGTGCGGCGGTGTCGGGTTCCCTCCTTACCTGCACGCGGGCCTCGGGCAGGTTGGTGCACATGGCCAGCCGCTCCCGCATCACCACGTCGGGGTAGTGCGTCTTCTGGAAGGTCTTCTCCAGAGCCTCCAGCTGCTGGGCGGTGAAGGCCGTGCGGCTGCGCCGCTGCTTTCGGTGCTGAGAGCCATAGCGGGCCTCGAGGATGATGTCTTGAAATGTGCAACCGTTGAGAGGCAAGAAACACCAACAGTTTAACTTAAAAGGTCAAGCCTGGAGGTCACCAAACCGTCAATGGAGGAAAATGAGATTGTTACCAGCCAGTCTCTCTGCCAGGGTGAGCGCGTGCACGGACGGCCTGTAGTCGGGCGCGTGCTGCGCCTGCTGCGCCGCCTGCTGGTGGAGGTTGTACATGGCGCTGAGGGAGTTCATGGCGTGGAGAGAGTAGCCGTTGACCCCGTAGTGCTGCATGCTGGGACCGCCGTCTGCAGAGGAGGAGTCAGAGGAGGAGAATTAGAGGAGGAGAATTAGAGGAGGAGAGGAGTTAGAGGAGTTAGAGGAGGAGAATTAGAGGAGAGACGAGTTAAAGGAGGAGAATTAGAGGAGGAGATGAGGAGAAGAGGAGAGGAGTCAGAGGAGGAGAAGTTAGAGGAGGAGAATTAGAGGAGGAGAATTAGAGGAGGAGAGGAGTTAGAGGAGGAGAATTAGAGGAGAGACGAGTTAAAGGAGGAGAATTAGAGGAGGAGATGAGGAGATGAGGAGAAGAGGAGTCAGAGGAGGAGAAGTTAGAGAAGGAGAATTAGAGGAGGAGAGGAGTTAAAGGAGGAGAATTAGAGGAGGAGATGAGAAGAGGAGAGGAGTCAGAGGAGGAGAAGTTAGAGGAGTCAGAGGAGTTAGACGAGGAGAAGTTAGAGGAGGAGAGGAGTAAGAGGAGGAGAGGAGTTAAAGGAGGAGAATTAGAGGAGGAGATGAGGAGAAGAGGAGAGGAGTCAGAGGAGGAGAAGTTAGAGGAGGAGAATTAGAGGAGGAGAATTAGAGGAGGAGAGGAGTTAGAGGAGGAGATTTAGAGGATGAGATGAGGAGAAGAGGAGTCAGAGGAGGAGAAGTTAGAGGAGTCAGAGGAGTTAGACAAGGAGAAGTTAGAGGAGGAGAGGAGTTAGAGGAGGAGAGGAGGAGAGTTAGAGGAGGAGAAGTTAGAGGAGGAGGAGTCAGAGGAGTCAGAGGAGGAGACTCCCACGGAGGACAACATTCAACAGATCTTTAGTGTGGATCGATGGAGAAGAATTCTGGAGAAAACACCAAGATTTCAAACTCATCACAGAAATAATGAAATACATTAATTAGAAAACAAACAAACAAAAACACAATTATGTCACATTTGATTTATTAGATATAGTAATTATTAACTAAAGTCAAAAATAATGTGACTGATTTCTTGAAAAGGAGTAAGAAAAAGCAAACTTATATAATCTCACCTCCACTTAGTTACTTCTTTATTATTCATTATTATTGTTTCCTATCAGGTGAAATCCAGCCAACAAATATATGAATCTTTATTTTGTATTATTTCTGCATCAGATAAAAATCTCAGAGTAAAGCCTTCATTCTAACATTTACGGTTTTCTTTATAGAACACGTTTTAATAATTATTGTGACTTTTTTTTAAATCTAAAATCTATTTGTTAAATTAAATCAAATTTATTCTAAAAATGCTGCTTTAATTCAGATAACTGTTTTTTCAGTTCATTTAAAAAATCATTTTAATTATAAACAATTTAGTTTAATTTTAAAAAAATGTTATAAATATAATTTGAATAAAAAATATACATAATTTCCCCATTGAGTAAAATAATATAATCAATACATTTTAAATGAAATTAACCTTTATATTTTGTTCTCAAACCAAATTGATCCTTTTCTGAATTTAAAATTGGATGTTTTTTATTTTCTATATTTTAATTATTATGGTTAAACGGATGCCGCGCGCGCGCGTTCCGACCTAAAGTTTCGTTTTCCTCGTTGAGAGTTTTTGGCTCGAACGGAACCGGGACTTTAATCTGCGGCGGGCCGAGGAGTTGCGCGCGAGCGCGTCGGGATCTCCATCCTCACGATGCGGGTTTGACTCCACGCACAGGCCCGGCGCGTGACAGGAGCGCAGGAGTGACGGATACTTGTGATTTTATTCATTTATCAAATGAATCAAATCATATTTGAATGTTTTATATTCAACATGAAGCTGTTCTGTGAGGCGCCTCGAGCTCCGGTTTAAGTCTAATTATGCAAATGAGCGTGAATTTAGAATTAAAAAGCTTTTTACTGACGAGCGCCCGGAGGCTGAAGCTGCGCGCGCGCGTCCATTTATCTCCATCAACCAACAATAATCGGAGATTATGGGGATGAATTAGAGGAGATTAACAAAAACTAAACGAGATGATGATTCACGGATCTGTTAGATGTTTAGATGAAAAGTTTTAGCGTAAAATCTTCACTTTGAGGTTTTGGACGGACCTTCGTGTGTCCGCGTGCGCTTCAATTTAAAAATTATTGAAAATAAATAAATAAAGAAATAAATCAGAAAACTTTCAGGATAAAAAGTGCATCTTCTTGGGGAGTTTGGAGCCAAATTCTAATACAAACTCAACTTCCAGTCTGTGCGTAAAACTTCTCACCTGTTCCCGCCGCAGCTCACAAACCGGAAATTCTTTTTGTTTTCGCTTCTCGGATCACTTCTCCTCCAAAATCCCCCAGCAAACGTTCATTTTCTCCCCTCCGGCTTCCGTCGTCCGTCCGTCCGGACAGAAATCCCCGAATATTCCGCTGCGCGTCCGCCTGCCGTCACTGCGGTGTGGGAGGACGCCCAGCTGCCATCCACCGGCCTTTAAGGAGCTCCGGGTGGGGTCCGCGGCGCGCGCGCACGCTGCGTCTCTGCGCCAATCACAGCGCCGGCTCCTTTCTCACCCCTCCCTCCGTTTCTGGGTGACTGCTGGTCCCGAACCGCCGCTCCGGGCTGGAAAAGTTCAATTAAAACTCTCTATAATTGTGACGGTGGGGGGGTCAAATAATGCCCAAATAAGGCTTCCGGAAGTGATTGGAAACGCGTAAATGAAGTAAAAGCTGCTGATTTCATCATCAATTAAGTCTCTATAATAATAAAAATATTGACTTTATTCTAACTATAGAGTTACATTCATATTTATGATAAATATGACGTTAATTTGAGCGCACAAACAGAGTTTGGCATCCATTTACGCGCGTTTCATTCTGCGCGCATTGCGCTCTGCGTGGCGCAGACTTCGGCTCTGCGGCTCCCGCGTTAATTCCGTGCTTTAATTTGATTTCGCCCGCATGTTTCGGTGGGAAAAAGCGGCATAGATGGAGAGATGCGGGCTGGGCCGCTTCGCCTCCAGCAGCTTCCCGGCCCCGAGGGATTTAGGTTCGGATTGGGAGACAAGACGCCATTTCACCCTCCAAAAATGTCTTAAAATGACTGCTGGTAAGAGGATTAAAACAATAATGCCCCTCTCTTCTCCTCAAGTTTTTTTTCTTTTTTTTAAGAAAAGATTTCTTCTTGCGAAGAAAAACCGTTTAGGCTGGAATTAGGGGCAGCCAGAGTAGCCTTTTAATGTAAAGCTTGCATATATTTGTTGAATTTTCCTCTATTGAAATGGAGAGGGGGGGGGGGGGTCACTTCTGCGTTTGATGTTTGGTCACATTCAACCTCCTAACTCAACTTTCACATAAATATTTATGAAAATCCATCACGTTTCAAGTGTCCGATAATTAGAGCAACAGGTCCAGATCTCTAATGAGATGGAAAATTATGGGATGGAAAAACAAAAAGTTTATTTCTGAGGTCAAAGAGAATCTGGGCCAAAAGTTTGTGAGTGAAAGAATCGGATTAACTTAATTGATATTTAAATTAGAGGTAAATCCGGTCAGTGGGGGTGAAGTTCCTTCAGCGTCACGCGCGTGGATGTTCGTGTCCGCGAGGCTGCAGTTCAGAGTCAGGTGTGACAAACGGAAAAATCGCGGATTTTTATGATCATTTAAAATAAAGCTAAAGTATTTGTTTGAGATTTTTAGATTTATTCCAACAAATTGAGTTTATTTGCGGCCGACATTATTTTTGTAATCCGACTAGAAAAACAGATTTAGGATCATTTATTCCGCAACAATCTGCAGGTGATTCCTCCTCAGGTGAAAGGGGCGTGTCCTCTTTCCCTTCCCTGAAGTCACAGTTGATTTTCAGAAAGATTCTGGTTTTCATTCCTGATGCGAACACTGAGTCTCAGTTTTTGAGTCTAAACTTTGTTTTATTTCAAATTAATCAGAATTAGTTAAACGTTCAAACTAAAGTGATTCTCTTGATTCTTTCTGGACGTTTTTCTGCACGTAAAAACTCAATCACACTTTCAATGATTTCATCAGTCTTGATATCCAAACGTTCAGCTCGTTCAGGACATCACTGTTTGTGTTTTTGGTCTTTATAAACTTTTTGAAATATTGAGCAAAATATACCCCTTAAAAATTGAATGACAATATCTACAAATTTCGTAATTTAAAGTAGATTAACAACAAACCTTTAAATATATTCATGAAATGTGTTTTCATCTTTTAGACTAATTTAAAGAAAAAAGAGTTTAGCTAATATTTTAGCAACATGCTAACGTTTTTAGCTAATTTGTCTACTGAAGTTTTTATGCTAACTTAGAGCTAAGCTTCTATTTTAGCAACATGCTAACGTTTTTGACTAATTTAGTTTAACGAGGAATTTCTGGCTATTTTGGAGTTTAGCTAGTATTTAAACAACGAGCTAGCTTTTTTTTGGCTTAGTTTAGTTAATATTTTAGCAACATGCTAACATTTTTGGCTAATTTCAGCAACTGATGAATTTTAGGCTCTGTTGGAGCTTTACTATAAAGCAACGAGCTAGCTTGTTTGGCTAATTTGGACTCCAATGAGATTTTTTTTAAGCTAATTTGGAGTTTAGCTCATATTTAAGCAGCACACTAAATAATTTTGCATAATTAGCATGTAATTGCAATTTTCAATCAATTTTACTACAATTTTTTCAGAAATTCAGGTCAACTTCAGCGCTCTTTCATTGTTCTGTAATAAAATTTCAGCCTTTTGGCAAATTTAACATTTTGCAAATAGTTTATACATTTTCAGTAAATTCCTTCAGCAGGTAAAGTAAATTGCGTCACTAAAGCTTCATCATCTTCAGCAACTGTTTTCAGCTAAAAGCATTCACAATAGCATTATCGCAGCTAATGCAACTTTTCCAGTTATTTATTGGGTTGTTTATGATGGGATAGATTTTTGTACCAATACAAATTATTTAGTTTTTGACCCAATTTATGTTTTTTTTCCATGAGTTAAAATAATTAAATAAAAAGTTAGCCCTATTTTTAGCCTCAGAGTTGGGCTAGAAACAACCAACTTTGGGTCATTTACTGAGTTTGTTGTAATTTATCCCTCAAATAATCAGGATTTATATTTTATATAAGCCGGTTTGCAGAACAAAAGAATACATATTTTTTGCTTTAATATGTAACAAACTTCTGTGTTTGTTTGTGCAAACTCATTTCAGCTTCCTTCTCTCCTTTCAGGCGTCCTCCAGCGTGCAGGATGACGCTCCTCCGTCAGATTCAGCTCTGATTCCTGTGGATCACGACTTTCTGCTGATTTTCTTCCCTTTGGCTTGTTAAACTTCTCTTCCGATCTGAATCTTTCTCTCCGTCCTCCAGAACCTCCATCCCTGCAGCAGGCCCAATCAACGCCGAGATTTATAAATCCTCTGCAGCGTTTAGTCAGGTTTATTACGCGTGGATATTTGTAATTTTACCCCTTCAGTGGAGAAAGTTGATTCAGCTCTAAAGCCCATTAACTTTGATCATTATTTCTCTGTTACTTCCTGAAGCCGCTCGCTTTCAGAGCGCCTCCTCCTTGCTCGGATTCAAGGTTAGCTTGTGCTCATTTGGCTGAAATTAATCATTTTGATGCATGGCTCAGAATTGACTGCTTCTGTGGGACTGCTGTGACTGCAGTAACAAAGCGCCTTGCCATTGGCAATCCTTTGTATTAAAGGGGAATTCACCTCTAAGACAGCCTCACACGCGGCGCCGTTCTGATCTCCGAGGAGTCCAAGCCCAAACTCCTCTATCTTGTAGGAAACTCCAAACCGGCTCCTTCAGTCGGGGAGAACTCGACGATAAACCGTCGCTTGTCATTCGCTACATTTTTAGATATTTTCTCCACTTTGGTTCCTTTTATGGAAAAAACAAAACAGTGATGGAACGAAGCGCCTCTTCCTGATCCATTCTGGGCCAACAGAACTCAAAGTCCGTGCTTCATGTTGACCCAACGTCTCCAGAACAAACCGACCGTCACATCTACGTTTCAGAATCTAGAAAAACCAGCAGCTGTCCAACATGACATAAACAAAGAGTCCAGAATGTGAAGGTCACAGAAAGGTCAAAGTTTCATTTCAGCCTAAAGAGACTGCAAGGCGTTTGAATATATTATTAATATAATTTCCCTTGGGAATAATAAAGTATCTATCTATCTATCTATCTATCTATCTATCTATCTATCTATCTATCTATCTATCTATCTATCTATCTATCTATCTATCTATCTCAAAATAGTTTTTATTTATGATAAAATTAAGTTCATTCATTCACCTTCTTGTTCGCTTTTTCCCTTTCGGGGTCGCGGGGCTGCTGGAGCCTATCCCGGCTACTGATGGGTGAAGGCGAGGTTCACCCTGGACAGGTCGCCAGTCTGTCGCAGTAATATTAAGTTCTACTTTCATTATGTCTTTATTTTTGTTGTGAAAATTCAAACTTCAAGGTTTTAATTTTGAAATCTCGCCAAGTTTTTTGTGTGGTTTCATTTAGTCGGTTTCACTTTCTTATTTTTTTATTTTTCTTCCACAGGATTTTTAGAACGTAAAAACTCAATCACACTTTCAGCGATTTCTGCAAACTTGTGATCAAAACGTTCAGCTCGTTCAGGACATTATCACTTGTATTTTTGGTATTTGTCAACTTCACAGTTTTTGCAATTTTGTGCAATTCATGTGATTTTTCAGTCCCATTGAAATGAATAGGAATTTTTCAATTTCTGCAATTAAAAACATTCAACATGTTCAGGAAATTCATGCTTATACTTTTGGTATCGTTAAATTTATCTAAAATTTTGAAATTTTACCCAATTTCATATCTCGTATTTTGCAATCCGAGATTTTTTTGTCCAAATTTTTTGCGCCCTTTAAAAACTATGAAGGATTGGTATCAAAATGTTAACTACTACTAATGTGCTGTAATGTTAGCTAATATTTTAGCATGATGCTAATGTTTTTGGCCAATTTGGTATCTGCTGAGGTTTTTTGGGCTAATTCTGAGATAATCTAGTATTTTTGCAAAATGCTTTTTTGGCTAATTTGGCAATTACTATGGATTTTTTTACTTTTTGGAAGGCAAGCTAACATTTTAGCAAAATGCTCACTTTTTGGCTAATTTGGCATGTACTGAGGTTTTAGGCTAATTTCATACCTTCACGCATTTTCAAATTTGACCGAATTTTTGCAATCTTTTCAAGAAATTCTTTTAATTATTTGTGCAAATTCTGCAACTTAAATCCTTTAGCAACTTTATCAGTATGCAAATAGCTTTAGCATTTTCAGCAAATCCCTTCAGCAATCAGCTTCAGCATCTTCAGTGACTATTCAGTAAAAAAGCATTCAGACTAGAATTATCACAGGTAATGCAACTTTTCTAGTTTAAATATGTCCTTATACTAAATTAATTTAAGACAAAACTAACTTACTTAAAGTAAAACTTGTTTTAAGTTAATAAGTTTAAAGATTTTGCTGTGTAATTCGATCTTGAAAACTAGGGGCGTGTGTTGGCAAGAGTCTGACGATATCATACGTATCCTGATGTGTCTCACGATACGATACTTATCGCTCGGACTGGGTTGATAAAATCGATTAATTGATTTGAATCGATTCAAGCTTAATAGATCAATAATCGGTTCATAAAATTATAAATCGATTTAGAACATAAAGCTAAAGTCCGTTAGCTTCATGCTAACGTTAAATGGAATTTCCCATAGGACGGCTAATGCTAACGCTCGGTCGACCTAAACATACATTGTTGACTAAATGAACATCTTTATTTGAATTTTCCAAACTCATTTTGGGAAATATTTTTAAAGTAACCATTTGTGGTCTAAAACAGTTTTTTCCTCATACTTTCTTCTTCTGGAATAAGGCGTACTTCTATAGCGCGATCGCCACCTAGTGGCCAAACTGAAACAACCTCCAGGAGAAGCAGAACAATGTTTACAATGTTAATGATCTGAACATTTTTGTTAGAACTTTAAAGACAAAACAGTTTTTTGTGCAATAAAAGCTTATTTTAGCACATAAATAAGAGTGTTTAAAGGCAATTTTAAAATGTAATTTAGTCTTAAAAGAGAAGAGTTATTTTAAGAAATCTTGTCAATCCTAATTCTACTAGATCCATTTCATGGATTTTGTCACGTATAACAATGAACAAACAGCTTATGTTCTATATTTTTGAACATGTTTCTAGTGTTTGCTCTACAGATTGGAGGTTTACGCGTCGTGTTTCTAAAGTTTAAGCGTTAGGATCCTCAGTGGTATGGAGGTAAATTATGGCCGATATTAGTTGGAAACCCAAATTACAAAAAAAACGTAAAAACTTAAAATGTCAGAGACATTTTGCTATTCTAAAATAAACTTAATTATTTTCTGCTTCAAATGTTCCAATTTTTAGGTTTCAATTTCAAATCTGTTTTTCACTTTTAATTTTTTTTTCGTTTTCAGTTTTGAAATTGAAATTTTGAGTTTTGAAACCTAAAAGCCAGAACATTTGAAGCTGAAAATAAGTAATTTAATTTTAGAATAGCAAAAACTTTTGTATATTTTAAAATTAGTTTTGGTCAAACACCAATATTTTTTGACAGAGTTATGGATTTGAAATATGGAGCTAAATTGCGGCCAATATTATTTGAAACCCAATTAAAACAAATTTTAAAAAATTGTTGTTTTTGGCCAAAAAAATGTAAAATGTCAGAAATGTTTTGCTATCCTAAAATAAACATCATTATTTTCAGCTTCAAATGTTCCAATTTTTAGGTTTCAATTTCAAAACTTCTTTTCAGTTTTAAATCTTTTTTTCACTTTCAACTATTTTTTTTTTCGTTTTTGATTTTAAACATTTTAAGATTTGAAAAAGATAAAAAAGATTTAGAATAGCAAAAGGTTTCATATTTTTTTAACATTTGTTTTGGTCAAACAACATTATTATTTTTTTGCTTTGTTTCATTTGGGTTTTTAATAATATTGGCTCCAGCATAGCTCCATACAGTGGAGTTATTCTGATCTTCTCAGGATGCAGGAGCTCTGAAAACACCTGTTCAGGTGTGTTGCTAGTCCACATCTTAAAATATAATTTATGTGTAAAAATGACTGCAGCTTCTCCTCCACACATGGCATCTCTGACTGTCCAGGTGTGTCCAGGTGTGTCCAGGTGTGTCCAGGTGTGAGGCTGAGCAGCACCAGCAGCTCGGTCCGGTTCTCCTTCAGCATAACTTGACGTATTGAGGTTGGCAGGTTTGCTTCCTCTCTGCTCAGCGCTGGTTTGGGGTTGTGCCCCTCGGGCTGCAGCCAGCACAAGGGTTCCTATTGTCAGGAACTAATCCAGGGGCTACACAGCTTTAGCAACATGGTGGGATAAAAGCCCATCAAACCTCTGCTTTATGGGGGTAAATCTTTCCTAATCCCTCGCTTTATCTAAACAAAAGGAGAGAAACAAGAGGATAGAAAGAAATGCTGCAGACCCAGAGCGAGGCCGGGAGCTTCCAAGCAAAGAAGTAGTTTGAGCGGAGAAGCTAACTGTTTTTGACAGGCTTTCACCGGAGCGCTGACGGCACACAGACACCAGCAATCCAAAGGTTCGCTCCATTTTCTGGAGTTAAGCCTTAAGATCCTCCAAGGATGTGTTGAAATTAGTCAGATTAAATTCAAAAACTTCAGTTATGCCGAGCACCAGACGGCGGGCGCTCGGCGTCAGCGACAAAATACTTCCCGGGTCAGTTAGTGGACCCAAAAAGTGAAGTTGGACCAATTTTCTAATGTTTCCTCATAAAGGAGGATGAAAAGTTCCCTCGTCCTCATGAATCTGAGCTAAAAACTCCTTAAATATAAAACATTTGTCTGTAAAGAGAGCAGGTTAGATGGAATGTCCTTCATGTCTGTGTAGGGGTGTAACAGTTATAATCAATGAATCAATTTACAGGCTCCAGTCAGATCGATCTGTCTGAGGTAAGCTGTTTATCAAGTGGAATCGACTTTTACTTTTGTAAAATCATTTCAAAATAAAGTAAATCGATTTTATACTATAGTCCGGGTGAATACTTTATTCTGATTGGCTGCTGACTGTGAATGGAAAACTGATAATCCAATTGTGCTGCATCAAAAAAACAAACAAACAAACAAACAAACAAAAAAACAGATAATCTACTTCCAATGTGTCTTTTTTCATTTGTAGCATTTTTTTGGGTTTGTAGCGTTTCTTTAGATTTTTAGCATTTCTTTTTGTTTGCAGTATTATTTTATTTTATTTGCAGCATTTCTTTTGATTTACAGTTTTTCTGCATTTTTTTTATTTTCTGCATTCTATTTGTTTGCAGCGTTTCCTTTAATTTTCAGCATTTCTTTTGATTAGCAGTGTTTATTTTATTTTCAGTATTTATTTTTATTTGCAGTTTCATTTTATTTTTGCAAAGTTCCTTTATTGTTTGGCTGCGTTGCGGGTTGCCACGGTAACTTTTCCTTGCAGCAGTAGCGCGAGTTCGGTGCAGGCTCCGTTACCATGACAACTTATCGCACTGGGTATCAAATGTTCCGCTTTTTGTGAAAAAAAAAACATTTAAACCTAAAAGATAAGTGAGGGAAAATGCCCGACGAAGTGTGCTTTATTGGGAATTAGCTCTCTGATAATGCACACCTCACTGAGCTTTATCCAGCTTAAAAAATGGTCGCTCACTGAAGAAATAAATATTCAAGTGATTATTAGTTCTTTATTTTATTGTTATTAATAGTCCGATGTTATCTTGTGCTCATTTCTAACTAATTTTGACAAAATATTTTTTTTATTGAGAGTAAAATATTGAAAGTTATTTAAGGTTTAAGTTGATTTATTCTGGAATAATATTCCTGCCTTTTTATTATTCATAAAAGTTACAGTTTTAAAAATGGTCATTCTGCAGCTTTTTGGATTATTCTGACATTTACTAAGATCTTTTAAGCTGTTTTGGAGTTTGGCTAATATTTACACGCTAGCTGTTATCGATAATTTAAGCTTTTTTCAGTTTTTAGGATATTTTGAAGTTAGGGAATTTTTTAATTTTTTTAGGCTGTTTTGGAGTTTAGCTAATATTTCAGCTACATGCTAGCCGTTTTGGCTAATTTGGGATTTTCTCCTTTAGAATCTGCTGGAATTACACTGATCGTGCTAACACATAACAAAACTACATAAACACGGTTGTTCTGGTGTTAAAGAAACAGAATTGATCCAAACTACTTATGCAACTCTATAAACTCCATCCTCCTGCAGGGTGAAGAGTCCGCCCTCATTACCGGCGACGCTCCGAACATCCGTTTTCCCGCTCAGACATGTGTCGCCGCGTGCGCGCTCCAGTGTGTGTTCATGAGGCCAAATCCCATGACCCCATTTCATGTCTGCTGCCAGTTCCAATTTCTGTCTTTGCTCTGTGGCAAGTTGCTCTGAATCCCAGGAGTGGCGTCTGCAAATGACTCTGTGAGTTAGAGGTTTCATTTGCCGCCGCCGCGCAGTGGCTCCACAAGAGGACGGTTTTCAGCCCGCCGGTCAGAAAAGCTGAGCGCAGATTGAGAGCGAGCCACTACATAAACCACCGCGGCCTCTCAGACTCGGTGACACACATAACTCACCGCCTGATGGCAATTCCACCGCTCTCCTCTCATGTTTTGTGCACTAAACCATCCCGACCACTCCTCTCCAGCCCTCACCCCCCGCTGGCTTTTGTTGCCTCCTCTTGAGTGGTGTAATTAAGAGATAATAGGCTGGGGATGTTCATCAGGGACCCAGTGATTAGTGATTCATTACACCAGCTTATAGCAGGAATGAGAGAGGCAGGAAGTACGCGTGTGGGTGAGGATGCTGACAAATTGCCAGTGGATTTATCCAGGGTAATTAAGCATCACCCAGGGAAGGGGCTGGGACCGCGGATATCAGCCCAGTCCCACAATGAGCTCGCAGAGGGGCTGACGGCGGTTTGATGGAGCGCTCCGCGAGCCGAGAGAAGCAGCGTTTCCTCAAACTCCTGCTTGCTGCAGGCGGCCGTGCTGCTTTTACGCACTCTGGAGAAATACCTGTAAATAATCAAAAGTCAGATGATAATTTATTGTGTGTGTTTTTACCATTTGAGGTTCAGCCAGTGGGGAAAAGGAGGCAAATAGTGGAGTTTATACATTAACAGAGGAGTCGGAGGCCCACAGTTTCCTCTGATAATTCACCTTTAAAACTGTTTTTGTGTCATGATATCCACCTTTTAGTACAAGCACTGGGTTTTAGCCCACATCTTATAATGTATAACACAGTAATTCAATAATAAATCTGAAAGTGAGCAAAAGTTCTGAATCATGAATGTCAAAACTGAGATCAAACTGTTCTTAAGTGTAAAAGATCAAAACTGTTCTGACAAAATTATAATACATAAAACAAAGTAAAGGTCAAAACAATGTGGAAGAAGATTAAAAAAAAGGAATTTCTGATGAATTCCTGCCGCTCTGCAGAAACTATGTCTAGAAATGGATCAAAAGATGATCAGAGTGGGCCTTTAAACTGTTTTTTTGTGGCAGTTTTTCAATATTTTCACTTTTTGTAGGACTCCATAATAAACCAGTTACTAGACGAAAGTCATAAATCATAAATGTCAAAACTGGGATCAAAGAAAAGAAAATTTCATAAACAAAAAAACTATTTCTAACGAATTCCTGCCGCTCTGCAGAAACTATGTCTTAGACAACGACACAAATTTGTTAATGTGGGCGAAAAACGGCATCATCAGAATTAAAGACGACTGAGAAGGATTTGAAAATAGATCAAAAGATGATCAGAGGGACTTAAAATTGTTTTTAATATCTTCACATTTTGTAGGACAGTATTTCCACAATAAACCAGAAAGTGTATGAAGGTCATAAATGTATAAACTGAGATCAAACTGTTTTTAAGTTTTACAACAAAGATCGAAACTGTTCAGATTCAGACTCGTAATGCATAAATCTAAAAAACAAAGTAAAGACACAATCAAAACAATGTTGGATGAAAGATAAAAAGTATAGAATTTCTAATGAAATGTATATAAAACCATCTGTTACCTGTCAAATGTGTTGGATGGGTGGTGTAGGGTCAAAGGTCACCTGTCAAAAAGAGTTTGATGGGAAGTATATTCCTATTCTCTCTGAACTAAAACTTTGAAGTTTTAAAAATGGCATTCTGCTAGTTTTGTTTTTACATTTAGGCTATTTTTGAGTTTAGCTAATATTTCAGCTACATGCTAGCTGCTTTGGCTAACCTAAGTTTTCTTTTAGGCTGATTTGGCATTAAGCTAATATTTTAGCTGAGTGTTAACTTCATTGTTTTTAACTATCAATTTCATCATCTTCAGCTACCAAATTCAGCTTCCAACATTCACACTAACATTATCAGGTAATGCTATATATCTAGTTCATAATTATGTTTAAAAGTTACAGTTTTAGAGTTTTAAAAATGTAGTTTTCGAGTGTTCGATAAATGTTTATCCTGTTCGATCTAAGATGTGTTTTAGATTTTGGCCCCTGGTGTGATTGAGTTAGACTCTCCTGATTCCTGCTTTGATCAGGCTATAATATAAGTTTACTTTATTTTCAAACTTTCCCAGCGAGCTGCGTAAAGAGACACTGTCACACGGGAAGTCGCTCTGACATCAGTGCTGCATTATGGGATATAAAGTGGAACAGAGTCTGAACTCTGAGTTTCAGCGCTATTAAGCTTTAAAGAATCTTTGCATGGCCCAGACAAATGGCTTCCACCCGCTCTGTGACTGTGATGATCCTGTAAAGTAAGAATGTCTATATTCCCATTTTCGTAGATCTTCCAAAGCCAGCCTCCCATCCAGCAGTAATCCTCTCTGGTCCATATCAGCATCACAAAGCAGCGCACGCTTACATGGAGAAGTTGATTTCCTTTGTCTCTTTTATCTGATTTGGGAGCACTTAGAAACAGCTCTAAGTCTTTTGGAGATTAAAAAGATGAAAAAGAGTCACCCGCTTCCCGTATGCAAGCCACCGATCAGCATCCAACATCTGTCTATTGTTGTTAAATCTGCTTTAAAGCATCTGTGGGTCATCTGGATTCAAACATTTAGTGAATTGGAGCTCATCTGTGGAGCTCGTGGCTTTACGGCCGTCCTGTCAGAACCGCGGCGTTTGGATCACCTCTGCAGGTGCAGCGGGTCTGATCAACCACCCGCTAAGACCAACAGATTCTGGAGATGAGTCCGTCCGGACCGGCGCTTGTTTCCTGAAAGACTTTTAATCCAAATGAACTCCTGCATCAGAACCGGAGCGCTCTAACCTCGTTAAGTCGAGCTCCCGCCCCTTAAGCTTTATTATAAAGTGTTTTATGAAATGAGCATAAGGGGATGGTTTTATTGTTGCCTGATAATCTGGTTTATGCCTTGTTCTGCAGACAGGCCTCTTAAAAGGCTTTAGGCTGCAGGGCAGAGCTGCAGCAGCAACACAACATCACAACTTCCAGAGTTTCAGCGGCTGCAGGCGCCGCACAAAACATCCAATTTAACAGAAATGGTTTTCACGTTTTTCCCATTAGTTATCCACTCTGGATCAGTATTAGGATAATAGTTCAACGTTTGTACATTTGAGTGATTATATAAAACATTTGTGACTGTGGTGATCCCTCGACACACAGATTATATCACTGCAGGAGTTCACAATTTTAACAAAAACCAAAAGAGAAAATCTGACATTTTTGTCAACATTCAAACAAATTGATAAATAAATCAATATTTTCTTTAAAATTTTTATATCAAAGCAAAAAAAAAAAAATCACTTATTGGTGGACAATAATAAAATTATTAAAGGTATTTTTAAACAAACTGAATGTGTTACAATAATTTATTCATTGGGAAATCTAAATATAAATATTTTGGTGCAACATGAATTATTGGTGTTGTTGTAACGTGATGACCAAAGAGCAACCGGGTAGAAAACCAAACTAAAGTCGGACGTGACGCGATCTTCTTGGGTTGTTGTTACGCCCCCAACAGGTACATCTGGGTCAGGTCGAGGGAATCAATCGAAAGGGGACGATAACATGAAAAAATACTGGACACCAGAAAGAAAAAAAAGAGTTTATTTAAGGAGCAAAATTCTCTGTGATGAAATAAAAGAACAAAATGAAACTATATATATATAGAATTACCTGCTAGTGTGAATACTTTTAGCTGAATGCGGCTGCTGAAGATGCTACAGATGATAGCTGAAAATGCTGAAACTGATAGCTAGCAAAAACTGCTGAAGGTGTTAGCTGAAAATGCTGAAGCCAAAAGCTTCCTACAACATTATCTAAACTCCAAATTAGCCTTAAAGAACTGGACAAATGTGTAAATTCACCAAAAGCAGCTAGCATAATGCTAAAATATTAGCTAAACTCCAAAACAGCCTAAAAAACATGGAAAAACGTGTAAATTAGCCAAAACAGCTAACATATTGCTAAAATGTTAGCTAAATTACAAATTAGACTAGAACATACTGGAAAAATGTGTAAATTAGTTCAAACAGCTAGCATATGCTAAAAATATTAGCTAAACTCCAAGTTAGCCTAAAAAAGCGAGTAGTTGCTAAACATTTTAAGGTTCGAACGGTGTCTTTAGCTGAAAGTACGCAGAAGTTCATAAATCTTAAAGTACACAAAGTTTTTGAAGGATTTGAGCAATTTCTCATTCATTTTTCAAAAACTCTAAAATGTACAAATACCAAAAGTATAAGAGCTGAATGTTTTATGTCAAGATTACTGAAATCGATACAAAAACGTACTGAAAGGAGCAGGAGAATCACTATAGTGTGGACGTTTACTAAATAATCAAACAATAATTAGTGTGCTGGTACAAAAGAAAAGACAAAGAACTCATGTAGACCTGCTGACTCGACCATCAGAGTCAGTAGGTCTCTCGCTCAGGGCTGCCTACCCAAAACTACTGAATCAAAAGAAAGCCTGCAAATTCTGCGTCCCACCAGCATCCAAACATTTAAATAGTCTATAGTCTGGATGGAGGTTCAGTCCCTCCACAATCTTCTGACAATAATTTATAATAATTCAGGCAGAAATGCTGTAAGTTGCAGCTGTTTTTCTAAAATGTTGCAATGAAAGTTGTTTTTAATAATAATTTTCAACTTAATTAGATGAAAATTTGCTCAAGTTGTTATTTTCCTCTTTATTTATAACTCTAGTAATTTGTGCAATTTTATGTGACCTCACCAAAAAAACAATAATATATTCTTTCCAGAGGGATTTTTTTTTTATTTATTTAAATGTTTGTGTCAGAGAAACTGTATTTTTTTTATAATTATAAGATCACAACTTGTTGTTTTTTTACACACAAAAAAACATGATATTCATGTTTACGTTATAACAACACAAAAAGTGAACCTTTTGAAGTTTTATTGTTTTTTATTTGTTATAATACGAAATGTATCGTTTACAAAACATGTTTTTATTTATTTTTGGGTGAATAAATTGCTTTATTTTAGTAGCATAGTGCAGAAGTGCTGTCACTGTAACCCAATGCATCATGGGAGATGGAGTGCATAAACTGATGCTGGACGAACTCGTGTCTCTGAGCTTCGTATTTTTCCACGATCTGACACCAGAAGCTACACCGCTGAACTCCAACTTTAGCTGCTATTTTTGCTGGAGCTGTGAGACTTTATGAGAACAAAAAAGTTAGAGTGTTCACTTTTGATTAGTCAGACTGATGACACGATTAAGCCTCCAAGAATGATTGGAGGAGACACTTGAAGGGGCGGAGCTTTTCCAAAAAACAGCTAGCTGTGGCTAAATCGCTGGACCGTCATATCAAAAAGTCTTTATTGGAATTAAACACAAAAAAGGTATTTTATGGTCTTTCATATTCTTATCTAATGTTTTATCAGAGCTTGTTTGGATGAAATCAGAGCTGATCTCCTGGTGACGGAAAATGTTTCTAGTGAAAATGAATAATTTCTCACGATGCACTGGTTGAAAAACACTGTGTTACAACATGAATTTGGATCCGTTTTTATGCTAAAAAAAAACACGTGAGAAACACCAAGTAAAACAAAACCCGTTAGAAGAATATCTGCTCAAATGAAAGGTCGATATTTTCAATAACCTCAATTTGTATTTAGATTTGTGAACGATCTCAGACAGGAAATGAACATACAGCTCGGAGAGACATTCACAAAATAAATATTGTTCATTTCTCTTTTCAAATTAATAAAGTTACCTTTAAATGTTAAATTGTGTTAAACAGGGTTCAGGTCTTTGTTTTCTAAATCTGTTAACCGGAAGTCGCGTTCACGACCCGGTCGCCATTTTCTAATGTACTTTTTCACAATTTATCAAAACTTTTATCAATCCTTTGACTTCAACTTGCTTTCAAATGTAACTGTATTCAACACTTTTGTGAGAAATGTGCTTTACAACCACAGAGGCGTACATCCCGTCTCTGAGGCCCACGCTACAAACTCCTCCAAGCTTAATTATTGTGTGATAAGAGCGAGCAGCTCGCTGGCTCCATATTTCACGGGGTCACCTGCAGATCAGCGGGTCTGCTCCCAGCCATTTGGCTCTAATTACAATCTGATGGAGGCCTCTGCAGAGACAGCGGCCGGCCAGGAAATAAGTGCTTAAGAAATGAGTGTTTCGGAGAGCCTGCGGGCGCCGCGCTCCCCGCAGGGAAGCGGCGGTGGGCCACTTAACCTGGATACTTAGCCGTCCCACCAATCAGAAAACACTCGGCTTCAGGTGGGCATTGAGGTGACTAAAACAAGAGAGAAAAGAGCGGGTAGGACGGCAGAAGCCCCTCCAGGACAGAAGAGGCCCACGCTGGGCCCGTCCTGTCTGTCAGACGGCGGTTGGATAATCCCTCCTGCACACAGAGGGGGCGGAGCCACATCCACCTCTGACCGAGCTAACGAGGAAAACTTCACGTTTGCTTTGTCTTGTGGAAAACAAACCGGAGGAGCCCCCCAGCAGAGATCCTGAATATGGATGAGGGGGTCTGATGACAGTGCAGGAAAGCCTCCACAGGGACATGTGACTCCTCAGCCCTGCCAGCGATATGATGAAGTGGATGAATTTGCATGTGAGTGTGTGCTTTTCCACAGAGGACGTCCCATCAAATAGACGTGAATAATGTATTTGCAGCCCCCCCCACACACACAGAATGCGGCCCGTGAGCGCGGCGTTTAGCTGGTCCAGCTGGCCGGCCCACGAGGGACGCCCGGCCATTATGAGGGGGTCCCAGGAGAGCCGTGGGTGCATGTTCCCTTTTCATCATCCATCAACACCGCAAACTGTTTAACAACAACAAAGGGGCGTTAAGAGGCCCCCCGGCTCACGCCGGGAGGGGTGATAATTACCTAAACATGAAGTTGTCACGGCATCTGCCTCCTCGCTCAGCCGCAGACACTAATCGCTTAGATTGATTTTTAAAAGATTATTTAGGATGCCTCCTCCATACGGAGCTCTCGGACTGAGCCTGATAAATGCTGCAAAGGGTTTCCTCTCCTGAAGGTTTCTGATGAAGATCATCAAACGGTCGGGACTCTGACCCGTCAAACTGTCGGGACTCTGACCCGTCCAACCCGGTCCGCCCGTTTGGACCCGTTTTTTACTGTTAAAACCTTTTAGCATCGGTGTCAAAATCCAAAACACACCTTAGGTCGCAGGTAAACATTTATTAAACACTCTAAAACTACATTTTTAAAATGTACGTTGTTAACATAATTATGAACTAAATTTATATCATTACCTGTGATAATGCTGGTGTTAATGCTGCAAGCTGAATTTTGCGTCTAAAGATGCTAGCTGAAATCACTGAAGTTAATAGCTGAAAATGCTAAAGATGATAGCAAACAAAAAATGTATCTAAAATATTAGCTATATGCCAAGTTAGCCAAAAAAAATGAAAAAGGCCAAAATAACCAAAACAGCTAGCATGTAGCTGAAATTTTAGCTAAACTTAATAGTCTAAACAAAATTAAAAATTAGCCAAAATGGCTAGCATGCAGCTAAAATATTAGCTAAATGCCAAAATAGCTTAAAAAAATGAAAAATCCTAAATTAGCCAAAACAGCTAGCATTTCTATGAAAAAAGTGGCTAAACTTCAAAATAACCTAAAAAATTGAAAAAAGGCTACATTAGCCAAAATTGCTAGCATGTACCTGAAACATTAGCTAAACTCTAAAACAGCATAAAAACCAAAAAAAGCCCAAATTAGACAAAATTGCTGGCATGTTGCTGAAATGTTAGCAAAAATCCAAAACAGCCTCAAAAGCTAAAAAAAAAAAGCCTAGATTAGCCAAAACAGCTAGCGTGTGACCGAAAGAAATTGCTAAACTTCAAAATAGGCAAAAAGAAGCCCAAATTAGCCCCCCAAAAAGCTAGCATGAAGCTAAAACCTTTAACTCCAAAACAGCTTAAAAAAAAAGATCCTAAATTAGCCAAAATGGCTAGCATGTAGCTAAAATATTAGCTAAACTCCAAAACAGCTTAAAAAAAAGATCCTAAATTAGCCGAAACAGCTAGCATGTAGCTGAAATATTAGCTAAACACAAAACATTCTAAAAAATCTTAGTAAATCTCAAAATAGTCCAGAAAGCTAGCAGAATGACCATTTTAAAACTTTAAATCTGTAACTTTTTAACATAATTATTATGAATAATAAAAAGGCAGGAATATTATTCCAGAATAAATCAACTTAAACTCTGAAAGGGGTCATACTATGATTATCTTAAGCCTTTCAGAGTGAACTATATCCATTTATATGATCATATATTACCTTTTGACCACTGAGAGACAAATTATTTATGAAATATTAGTGAGTTGTTATTGTGAGTTTTTAAAACAATTATGAACAAGATATGTAGCATTACCTGTGATAATGCTGGAAGCTGAATTATGCAGTTGAAGATGCTGAAATTGAGAACTGAAAAGGTTGAAGATAATAGCTCAAAATTGTGAAACTGATAGTTAGCTAAATGCCAAATTAGCCTAAAAAACAAAACAAAACAAAAAAAAACATAAATTAGCCAAAAAAAAAAAAAAGCTAGCATGTAGCTAAAATATAAGTTAAACCCCAAAACAGCCTCAAGAACCAAAAGAAATCCTTAATTAGCCAAAACAGCTGCAGGTTCCCACAGTTCCTCCTGGTTCTAAATGACACAAAATTATTTGAAGAACATCGTTAGTATTTGAAAAATTGATCCAGAAAACAAAAATGAATCACTGAGATTTTTATAAAGTAATTATTTTAGTGTTTTCTTCTTCGATTGACTTTATAGATCGCACTCTGTGACCTTTACCTTTCCTCCAGGTGAGTCGGTCCGCGGCTCGTTTCTGCTCTGCTGATGACGGGTTAAAGGCTGAATCTCCTCCATCACAGTTTGTCACTGAATTAAAATAAAAAGATGTTGATTGAGGCTCAAAGAGACGCAGTTTAACCTCATTAGATTCTTAAAGCTTCATGAGCAACAAAGTGATTTAGGAAAATGTGAAAAAAATAAACATCTATTAATTAATTAGCTGTGTAAGATTTTAGTTTAATTTAAAAAATATATGATTAAAAAATGACAGAAAGAAATAAAAAAAACGCGTCTAGAAAAAAACAAAACAACTTTCAAAGTAACATAAAAATAATATCTGTACATATACAAGCATAATGTGGCTACGAATGAAGTCCAGAAATCTGTGGCGGTTGATCTGCTGTCGGGGCGTCGAGCGGTAAATTTGACACGTGAATTGTCTCGTTTCATACATTGACGGTGTTGTAGTGATCATGTAGGGAGGTGAGTTTCCTGTTCAGGACCAGCTCAGGTTGTTGTGTGGGGTGGGAGTCCAGAAAGACCAGGTACTGAGTTCCTGTTAGAAGAAGCTCCTCCTCTTCCTGTCTGGGTTCCAGGGAGCAGACATGTTTCCCTGAAACACGAGTGTCGCTGGGATGACTTCAGAACCTTCTTCACTCGCTGGAGAAGCTCTTAAACTGCAGTGGGTCAACCAAACACAACAACATTTCAGATTCCACATCATTAAAACTTTTATTTCCCTTCGTATTTTCGTCTTCATCAGCAGAGGTCTCCTCCCGCCGTGGCTGTGAGGCCTGAGGAGCTCCTGCAGAGCCGCCTGGAACACAGAAACTAATCCATGATATTGATCAGTGTGTGTACCCACGCCCGTAATCCATCAAGGCAGCCGTTTGGGATAGGCCTAATTTATATCACCTGAAAGGTGTAATCAAAGATGAATGAACCCCAGCGTGAAAGAAATGTGCAGCGAGTTATAATTTCTACGGCGGTGAATAATGGGGAGAGAAAAACCACAGACCCCGCTGGACTTCTTATTCTCACTTCTGATGATCAGACTCTCCCTAAAAACCATAAATTCAGCTGCATCTTTAAGGGAACTTCATCTTTATTGGGGTGAAAAACGGTGCAGTAAATATGTCTGCTCATATATATAAATAAGAGCTCCAACTTAAGAGCTCCCACCCTTTAAATAAGGCCAGGAATAATCTGTTCCCTCTGCGGCGGTAGATCCAGCAGGGATTTGCAGAAACATTCGGCAGTGACACAGATCTACATAATCATTTTAAGTTTCTACCCGCTCCTTCCAATCATTCTCCTGCTGTCACTTTAGATACCGCTAAAACTGATTTGGGCTCCCTAATCTCCCGGTATTTCTTAGACTTTAAAAATCTCTAATATCTTAAGGAGATTATTTCATTTATAATTGATTGAGTGCATTTGCCGGAGCGCCACTTCAAAGTTGCAGAATTAAAGATGCGCAGGAGAAGCCCCGGCGCTGGGCGT
>NC_050515.1:1515677-1527825 GCF_002922805.2 Oryzias melastigma | reverse complement strand
TCCCCCCCCCCTTCTTTAAGCTCCATCTTCAGATTCTCCTCTGAAATCTTCACCGGCTGAAATACGAAGCCGCTGGATTCCTTCACTCAGAGCCAAAGAGGGCTTTCACCTCCTTACCGATCCCTGTCCTCCTTCCTTTGGGCTGAAGGTCTTTATTAATGCTGGCAGAGATATGGAGCCCCCCCCCATGATCATTTTTATTTAAAAAAAATGTTACCAGTAGTGTCATAGTTATGATCATGAAGTTTTCAACCAAAACCCACAACCTAAATATCTTAAAAAATACATTTTTCATGTTGATCTGAAGCCTCTAGTTCCAAAATCTCCTCTAAGGGGGCGTGGCTTTTGGTGCTCCGCCCCTGATCTCCCGGTGTCTGATTATGATAGCTCTGTGTCTCGCTAGCATAAACCTTCACCGCTGCTACATAAAAACATCCAGCAATATGGGTAATGTCCAGCCGTATGGTTCTGATCCGGATGTCAGCTCAGACAAGGAAGTGAAGATCTTCATGGACAGAACTTACCAGAGGTGGGACCAAGTCAGTGTTTTGCAGGTCTCAACCAAGTCTCAAGTCAAGACCAAAAAGTCCCAAGTCGAGTCACAAGTCAAGACCAACAGGTCCCGAGTTGAGTCACAAGTCAATACAAACAAGTCCCAAGTCGAGTCACAAGTCAAGACCAACAAGTCCGAATTAGAGTCACAAGTCAAGACCAACAAGTCCCAAGTTGAGTCACAAGTCAAGACCAACAGGTCCAGAGTTGAGTCACAAGTCAATACAAACAAGTCCCAAGTCAAGTCACAAGTCAAGACCAACGAGTCCCAAGTGCTTCATGAGTCAAGCCCAACAAATCCCAAGTCAAGTCACAAGTCAAGACCAACAGGTCCCGAGTTGAGTCACAAGTCAATACAAACAAGTCCCAAGTCGAGTCACAAGTCAAGACCAACAAGTCCGAATTAGACTCACAAGTCAAGACCAACAAGTCCCAAGTTGAGTCACAAGTCAAGACCAAAAGGTCCAGAATTGAGTCACAAGTCAATACAAACAAGTCCCAAGTCGAGTCACAAGTCAAGACCAACGAGTCCCAAGTGCTTCACAAGTCAAGCCCAACAAGTCCCAAGTCGAGTCACAAGTCAAGACCAACAAGTCCGAATTAGAGTCACAAGTCAAGACCAACAAGTCCCAAGTTGAGTCACAAGTTAAGACCAACAAGTCCCAAGTCGATTCACAAGTCCTACTATTGATGTTTGAAGTCATTTCAAGTCATTTCAAAAGCAGAGTGATATTAATCCTACAGACCATTTAACCTTTAACCCTCATTCCCTCCTATGGGGTCCAGATGACCCCCCCTTACATTGAGGTGGTAGTCCTTCCATGACAAAAGTGGACAAGACTTCATGTCTGTCATTGGACAAAAGTAAAGATGGACAATCATTGAAAAAAGTTTAGCGCACTGTCTTGTGGGGTCCAGATGACCCCACTTTTAAAGTAAACAAGCCGAGGAGAGTGGAAGGGTTAGGGGGGGGTTCTACAATTTGATCGGTTGGACTTTCGGATCAATCCAACATGGCCCTAATTTGATTGGATGTTGGGCCGACAGCACACATGGATGTAAACAGAGACAACGTGGTGAGGGCTTTCTCAGGATATGTTTTAATCCTTGGGTTTGGGGGGAAATAGCAAGTCTTTCCGAGTTGGAGGGCTAGAGTCCAAGTCAAGTCACGAGTCATGGATATTAAAGTTCGAGTCAAGTCACGAGTCAGAGTCTGACTCAAGTCCAAGTCATGTGACTTGAGTCTTTGAGCTAATTCTCCAATGTTTATTGACGTTGCTGTGATCAATACATTCAATCATTGGTTTCTCAGAGTTCTTGATAAAATAATCAAAGCTAACATCAAAATGCTCTTTCATTGATTTACAATCCTTTCCAACTGCGGTCAAATGAGCCGCCGTTCACATTTCCGTGGTCACATCAAGAAGCTCCGTGGAGTCTGGTGGAGATTTTCCAGCGTTCTCAGTCCTGCTACCGGAAGTATTGGATGAAACTCACACCAAAAATCCAGTGATGCTGATTTGACCACAGAAATGTGAACGGCGGCTCATTTGACTGCAGTCAATGTGAAGATACCATCTTCTCTTCTCCAGAACCTGAACTAGACACTAGGAACAGATGAGGGTTTAGTGCATGTGCAGCAGAGCTGTTGATGGAAAGAAGATCATTCATTCAAACAGAGTCTGTCCAAGACAGTTTGACTGATTTAAAAGGAGAAATACTCAGAAATGCAAAAACTAAATGATTTCTTAATAAATAAGAAAAATGCCACACATACATGTTAAAAACTCTAAAAAACCTTGACTTTCATTGGTTAAGGAAGACACCCCCCCCTCAAGAAAAAAGATGTGTCCTCTTAGTTCTGACTAAATGAATATTGACAGTGAGCAGGATGCTCACCTCCTGCCCTGCATTGTGCCAACCAAATTGCCCCCCCCCTCTACAGCCACCACCACCACCTCAATCTGCCATGGACCCCCACCCCCCAACCTTCTCCTCCACCATCCCGACCGGATCATAATCCTCTTAACGCTCCGCCTTATTAACCACTCATCTAAATGACATGAAAGCAACTGGCTGCAGGGGGGGGGCAGAGGGGGGGTTAAATTATTTCCTCCAGAATAAATTCCCTTTTTCAGCGGACAGTATTTTTTGGGGGGGGGTTCACATTCGGTAATGTGACAAGTGTATCTAAGTCTGCTCAGGGTTCAGCCAATCAGGCGCCGCGTATTTACACACACACTCTTGCAATTCCAATTAAAGATCATTGCACTGATAATGAATCCATTTGGCTCCACTTTTTTCAATTGAGGACGCCATGGAGGACTGATCCCCCCCCGGAGAAATCCACTTATTCGAGTCCAACTCTGAATTAAGAACTCTCTTTAATTCCCTTTTGCTCTCGGACCTTCACCGCCGCCCTCGCCGTCTCACCTCTCAAATTCTCCATGTGACCACCTGTAAATTAATTCCTGGTTCGACCTTTTCTTTTTTTTGCTCCAGAGGTAATGGAGGTTTGTCCCAGTGAGCGTTCGTGAACACACATGTGGAACCGTCCGGTTCAGATTTGATTATGCAACGAAGCCCTTCCTTCACTGACGATGTTTACTCGTTAACGAATCAAAGACCCGCTTCAATTAAAAATGGGTTTGCCATTTTACATATTTAAATGAGTTAAGATTAGATGAGCATTTCTGAGTCTTTCTTTATTCAAGTCGTTGTGAATCAGATGAAAAATACAGGTTGAAAAATATAATATTTCTGATGTAGAAAATACAGTTGGCAGGGCTATAAACTCTCGGCTCCGCCCCCTTCTGATGCAGACAAATTAGATCAATGACGTCTTTGTTTTCCTCGTCTGAGCTGGACTCTGGATCAGACTGTACGGCTGGATAACTCTCGTATATCTGCCATTTTTGTTGAACCGCTAATATTAGGTTGGGGCTGTAAGCTATTGGGAGAGGGTGTAATCCATATGTGTCACGGCCCGGGGGCCGGATCCGGCCCTCAGAATAATTCTATCCGGCCCTCCAGATCATTTTATTTTATTGTTATTAATGACCCGATTTTATCTTGCTCTTATTTCTAACTTGCATAATTTTGACAAAATATATTTTTATGGAGAGTAAAATATTGAAAGTTATTTAAGGTTTAAGTTGATTTATTCTGGAATAATATTCCTGCTTTTTACTATTCATAATTATGTTAAAAAGTTACAGTTTTAAAGTTTTACAAATTAGCATTTTGCTAGCTTTTTGGACTATTTTGGCCTTTACTGAGATTTTTTAGGCTATTTTGGAGTTTAGCTAATATTTCAGCTACATGCTAGCTGTTTTGGCTACTTTAGGCTTTCTTTTTAAGTTTTTTAGGCTGTTTTGGAGTTAGGCTAATATTTACAAACTAGCTGTTACTGATAATTTAAGCTTTTTTCAGTTTTTTTAGGATATTTTGAAGTTGAGCTATTTTTGCAGCTACATGCTAGCTGTTTTGGCTAACCTAAGTTTTTTTTGGCTAATTTGGCATTTAGCTGATATTTTATTTGGCTATTACTTTCAGCACTTTAAACTTTTAGCTTCAGTGATTTCAGTTTTCAACTTCAGCGTTTTCAGCTATTAGCTTTAGCATTTTGAGCTATCAATTTTAGCACCTTCAGCTATCAGCTTCCAGCATTCACACTAACATTATCACAGGTAATGCTATATATCTAGTTCATGATTATGTTAAAAAGTTGCAGTTTTAAAGTTTTAAAAGTGTAGTTTTAGTGTTCATTAAATGTTTATCCTGTGTGTTTTGGATTTTGGTCCCTTGTGTGATTCAGTTTGACACCTCTGCCATAGATGATTAAAAAAAAACAGATTCCAACAGAAAAGGAGTTCTTCCATCTTCCTGACGATCCAGACGGTCCGTTCTAGAATCCTGACCTCTGCTACGCCAGCGTGTGGGCTGCATTATCACAGCTGTGACAGAATCTCACACGGTGACCATAAATGACACCGGCCGGTCTGCGTCTGGATGGCGCTGCAGTTCTCACGTCTGTGTTTAGCCCGGCTGAACATTCCCATCGTGTCATTAATGAGCAATGAGAGCTGGAAATCATTATTCTGTAGTGCAGAGCAGAAACATCTGTGTTTCTGCTTCAAATCTCATTGGGCGAGGGGGGTCAAACTCAATCACATGGTAGACCAAAATCCAAACAGGACAAACATTTATTGAACACTCTCAAAACAACTTTAAAACTCTAACTTTTAATTATGAACTAGATATATAGAATTACCTGTGATAATGTTAGTGTGAATGCTGGAAGCTGAATTTGGCCGCTGAAGATGCTGAAAATGGATGGCTAAAAACACTGAAATGACTGAAGCTGAAAACGAAAAACGCTGAGGCTGATAGCTGAAAATGTTGAAGTTGATAGCAAAAAAAATAAAAATGCAAACGCTGATCGCTGAAAATGCTGAAACTGATAGCTGAAAAAAATTTAAATGCTAACACTGATAGCTGAAAATGCTGAAACTGATAGCTGAAAATGCTGAAGCCTAAAAAAAACTTAGGTTAGCTAAAAAAGCTAGCATGTAACTGAAAAAAATAGTTAAACTTCAAAATATCCTAAAGAACTGAAAAAAGCTTAAATTATCCATAAGAGCTAGCGTGCACATTTTAGCTAAATTCCAAAACAGCCTAAAAACTCTTAGTAAATGCTAAAAGTTAGCAGAATGCCAATTTTTACATTTTTAAAACTGTAACTTTTTGACATAATTATGGATAACAAAAAGGCAGGAATATTATTCCAGAATAAATCAACTTAAACCTTAAATAACTTTCAATATTTTGATATCCATAAAAATATATTTTGTCAATATCATACAAGTTAGAAAAGAGAACAAGATAACATCGGGTCATTAATAACAATAAATCAAAATGATCTGGAGGGCCGGATAGAATTATTCTGAGGGCCGGATCCGGCCCCCGGGCCTTGACTTTGACACATGCACACTGGAGTGTCAGTGAAGCAGCACGCTCGTCCCTGTAGGGGCAGATAAACGCTCTCCCCGCCGCCAGACCCTCTCAGCATGAAATGTGTGTTTTGACCCGCCGAGATAAACTGCTGCTCCTCTTGAGGCGACTAAAGTCACCATGTCTGAGGCTTTGTGGGTCTGTTTGGTTTCCCCCACGTCTTGTTTTCTTCAGCGCTCTAAGTCCCTTTGCAGGGAGTTTACGAGGGCCCGTCTGGAGGAGCGGCGCTCTGCTCGTGTTTGCTCTGGGAGGGGCCTCCCGACAGGGCGCTAAAGGAGCATGTCAGGGCACAGGTCCCGAAGCGCCGCGGTAAAAAGAGACGCTACCTCTGAGGAATCCGCCCTTCTTCAGTAATCTGTCACACCTCCTTCCAAATAAAATGGCTCAGAGATTTTCTCACAAGTCTGTCAGAGTTAATATTTACCCTGGTCTTTTGGTCAGGGAGGGGGGAGAGTGATGCAGAGTCCTGGAGGATCCTTCTGTCACCGGTGAGCAGAGAGGAAGATGTCGTCAACAACATCAAACTAGTGGGATCAACGAAGAAACATAAAACTACTATAAAGACATATCATATCATGCTTGGAATTCAGGTGTCTGGACCATATCTGACATGTTGCATCACACATGCAGACTCAGTAGATGTAGATTTGTCTCCATATGATTTTATTTTCATGAACATTTTTCTAAAAAAAATTCAGGAAATGCCAAATATTGTACTTTCTCTAAAGATCACAGGCAGCAGTTTACAGAAACGAAACTCCATCAGCAGGAATCGGTCTGAGTCGGACTGAATCAACGTTTCTATGGTAACCAATCAGAAGAGGGTGGGAAGCCACACCCCTATTACTTGAAAGCTGGCTACACAAAATCTGTCAAAGGTTTTGAACATTGGACAGGGGCCAGCAGGCTCCGCCTACTTTTATCGAGGTATCTGATTGGTTCATTTATTACTTAAACTACTTGAACTACAGAAAAATATCAACATTAAGAGGATGCTTTATTGATAGGAACAAATACAAAAGAGCATAGATCATTGCATTAGAACAATCTGATGCTTGTATAACAGTGTTTATAGCCGTGGCTAATTTGCAACAATTGTCCCTAGTTGAGCTTTTCAGCTGCATGTGAGCTGTTTTGGCTAATATAGTCTTTTTATTTTTTTTTTATTTTTAGGCGAATTTGGAGTTTACCTAATATTGCAGGTACATGCTCACTGTCTTGACTAATTTAGATTTTTTTTTCATTTTTTAGGCTTATTTGGCATTTTGCTAATATTTTAGCTAGATATCAACTTCAGCGTTTTCAACTATTAGCTCTGGTGATTGCAGCTATCAGCTTCAGCGTTTTTAGTTATCAATTTCAGCATCTTCAGCTATTAGCACATCTTCAGTGGTCAAATTCAGCTTTACAGCATTCACACTAGTATTATAGCAAGTAATGCTATATATCTAGTTTTTAAAATGTTTAAAAATGTGTGTCTTTCTGGAAAACCGTAAATGTTTAGGCTGTGATTGTTACACTTTTTCTGTAGCTTACAAACCGACCCGACCCCCCCCGGTTCTAGAGAAACATCCAAACATTTCTATCTCTCCAGAGTTTTACATTTGGTTTCTGTTAAACTTGTCATTCTTGAGGAACTTGAGGTCGTTTCTGCTCTTTGGGGCGGAGCCTGGACAGGCGTTTCATATCCTGACCCAAACAAGTCGATCTTCATCCATGAATGGCCGCCAAAGATGACCGTCCTTCTCTTTAAAGTCGTGAGAACAACGTTCTTTTTTCTCAAATTTACTTCTTTGAGAGTTTGCAAATACGTTCAGGCGCTCTCCATTCTCCGTAAAGAGATTACTCCGTCTACCTAAAGATGATTTTAAATCTCCCATCAGTCCATTTCTCCGGAGTCTGTCAGTCACAGCCCGTCAAACACGTGTGGCTTTGGATGAATCGAGGGAGGCGCCGCACAAGAGGGGCAGGGAGGCGGTGGGGAGGGAGGGGGGATTTAGCGCGGCCCATCGTGGGGCTAATTCCTATGCTGGCGTTGGAGCTCCTCAGCTCCGCCGTGGCTCAGATATTCAGATTTGGGCTGGGCTGCCATGTGGGTTCGGAGATACTCTGCAGCCGGCTCCTCCCCCTCCATTCAGGGCCTGTGAGGAGCCTCGGATGGCGTCTAAAAAGGAGATTAAGTTTCCTCTAGAGAGCAAATCTCCTTAAGGGGGTATCTGTGTGCCTCTCAGCTGCCTGGTCACTGAGGGATGCTGGAGGGAGGGGGGGGCTGAAAGAAAGGGGGTCCCAAAAGAAAGAGGGGGGGGGGTGATTTGACTTATTAATTTACCCAAACTTTAAAATCAATCATAGATAAACAATAATAATAGTGATGATGATGATGGCATTCAGGACAAAAATGTTGTCAGACTAAAAAAGTTTTGATGCTTTTAAAAATTTTGAAAATTATATTTAGAAAAAGGGAAGATTATAAAAACACAACTTTTGTTTGTAAAAGTTTTGATGGAAGTAAATCGTTCTCAGAGCGTCAAGATCCTAGAGAGAAGTTTCCATCTGATAACATTACTTATATTTAAACGAAAAGGGTTCTCAATTCATCCATCCAACCATCATCCATCCATCATCCATCTACACATCCATCATCCACTTTATTGTCCATCCGTCCATTTATCCATCCGCCATCCATCCATCTATCCATTTATCCATCATCCATCTACACATCCATCCATCCATCCACACATCCATCCATTCATCATCCACCCACCCACCGATTCATCCATCCATCTGTCTGGCCATCCAAAAATCCTCCATCCATCCATCCACCATTAATCCATCCATTTATCCACACATCCATCCATCCTTCAGCTATCATCCATCCATCTATCCATCCATCATCCATCCATCCATCAATCCATCCATCATCCATCCATCCATTAATCCATCCATCCATCATCGATCCATCATCCATCCACACATCCATCCATCCGTCCATTTATCCATCCGCCATCCATCCTTCATCCATCCATCCATCAACCATCCATCCTTCATCCATCATCCATGAGTCCGTCCATCCATCCATCCACACATCCATCCATCATCCATCCATCCATCCATCCATCCATCATCCATCCATCCACACATCCATCCACACATCCATCCATCCGCCATCCATCCTTCATCCATCATCCATCCATCCGTCCATCCATCAACCATCCATCCTTCATCCATCATCCATGCGTCCGTCCATCCATCCATCCATCCATCATCCATCCATCCACACATCCATCCATTATCCATCCATCCATCATCCATCCATCCATCCATCATCCATCCATCCTTCATCCATCATCCATCCATCCATCCATCCACTTTGTCCATCCATCCATCCATCCATCATCCTTCTATTCATCCGTTTATTTCTGGATCCTATCCAGTACTGTTGGGTGAAGGTGTCAGAACACGTGCGCTCTCACATGCACACCCAGGGGCAGTATAGAGATACCAGCTAACCTTTTAAAGCGTGTTTTTGGACTGTAGGACGACACGAGAAGAACATGTGAAGAACCCAGCCGGGGTTTGAACCAGAACCTCCTGGTTCTGAGATGAGATCTGCTGTTGTGCAGCTGAACAGAACAAATCAGAACTCTCAAACGTTCCTTCAGCAGCCATAATGATGGGGCTCAATGAGAGCAGAAAAAATCAAAGGACTTTTGGTCTTTTGCAGTAAGAGGGCAAAAGCCTTATCTGCTCTGCTCCGGGCCGGCGCCGCCGTGGGACTGTCAGGTCCTGCCAATAGCTGTAATGGGCCTTAATTCCACATTAATGAAGTCCAAATGAAGTGTCACCGGAAGATTGATCTGCTGAGGGCGTCGGTGTGATGGAGGCTGCAGCAGTGAGGAGGACACCTGGTCTGCAGCCCCCTGAGGCCCGGCGTGTCAGCACCGGGGCGTGTTTGTGTAAGCACACTCAGAACCGAGTCACAAGCGGGAACCGCTGGAGCTCCCGCCTAGTGATGGATGGAGATGTTTGGAGATGGTCTTAAACCTGCCGGCTTCTTCTCAGGAAGGTGGGTCTCTGCTCGTCTGACAGGTGACTGTGCCAGATAAAGCTGCTGCTGGCAGACTCTGCAGGCGGCTTAAACACAAGCAGTCCTCCTACTGTACATCGCTAAACCCCCAGTTTACTCTTTTCCATTAAGAACTCTTGTCCATAGAAATGGATTTTTACTCGCTGTCAGGTCGGGATTCGACTCTTCCTGTACGTTGAGAATTAGGTTAATCACGCAGTAATTCCCGTTTCTCTATGCTTGTCAGAACATATAGTTTGTAGGCAGATGCTTTTAACTCTCTTACTGTTTTTAGCTGAATATTTAGCTGAGGTTTGTGTCTTCTGACATTAGTCATGCATGTAATTCATCACTTTTAATAGGAATTCAAATAAAGGGAATGTTTTATTTTTGTTGCACTGTTGGTTGATGCTTTAACCCTTTAACACCTGAGGCTTTAAACACAAAATATTTACCACACTGTAACTTCTCAACCTTTAACACGATCATTCCAGCTGATTCTGAAGGAGAAAAGCGGCGCGAAATTCCCCTCTGAGTTCTGGGTGGGAATGTTGGTACATAACAAGCCCGCCCCCACTTCCCATCATCCCTTTGTACATACTCTCTCCCACCAAGCTAACAACAAAAATAGCAGCAATATTGGAGTTATCCAGTCGTTTGGATCCAGATTCCAACTCAGACGAGGAAAACAAAGACGTTCATGGATCTATTGGTCTGCAGGTGGATGCATCCAAATGGGGCGGAGCAGGGAGTTTGTGGCCCCGCCCCATTCTCAACCTCACAAATACAATTTTTCTAAGCAGCATTCTTTCATCTGCACCTGATTCACAACAATTGAATAAAGAAATACTCAGAACTACTGTTTTAATATTAATTGTCTTTATAAACGTCTTTTTTCATCAGAAAAATGATACTAGAACTTGTTAAAAACACCAAAAACATATTTTCATCAGAGTCAGTCTTTCAGTGGCTGTTTGGATTTGTGAGTTTTGGATTTTCATATTTTATTTTGTTGATCTTCAGCTAATTTTTGCTTCTTTACATCCAAGATTCAAAGACTTCACTGTAACAACAGCGACAATGAACCTGCAGTTGGTCTGGCACCATTTTTTTATTTTTAGAATAATTTTTAGAAAGAATTTCAAGAACTTTTTTGTGCAAAAATTCTCAAATAAAAAAAGTTTTTATTTTACCTTTTTTGTCACGTGTGACAAATAGATTTTTATTTCGCCTCTAATGACTTGAAATGTGTCTCCAAATGAGGCGTCCGGACCCGTCGAGGACCCATTTGATGTTTAAATCCTGTTCTTGCGCGGGTCACGTTTAGTCACAAGGCTTACTCTCCGTCCCAAACTTCTCCACGCTTAATTGGAATGTAATAAATGATATTTCATGAAGTCATGGTTGCAGAAGCTCATTGCAGCAAACACGTCCCTATGTGTGTGTGTCCCAGCGCGTTAGCACATGCGTGCAGACTTTATGTGCGTTCCCAGCGTTTGGAGCGGCGGGGGCCTGGATGAGCTTGGCGGCTGACCCAGAAGACTGCAGCGAGTGTGTCTGTGTCAGTTTGATTAACTCTAACACCGCCGCTTTTGACACATGTGGTCAGGTTAATGAAACGCAGTGAGAAGGCACTTCTCCGGCTTCCCTCCCCGCCAGGAAGCTGTGGGTGACGGGATGAGGTTCAGCGGCTCGGCCCCCTTCTCCCTCTGCGGCCCCCGCTCCAAGGCCCCAAACCCTGAGATGTTGAGATGTTTCGGCCCCTCTCACTCCACCGATTGTCCCCCATTCACTTTCTAAAGCAGGAGTGTCAAACTCAATCGCACAGGGGGCCAAAATCCAAAACACACCTTAGATCACGAGCCGAACAGCATAAACATTTATTAAACACTCTAAAACAGCATTTTTAAACTTTAAAACTGTAACTTTTTAAGATAATTATGAACTAGATATAAAGCATTATCTGTGATAATGCTAATGTGAATGCTGTAAGCTGAATTTGGTCACTGAAGATGCTAAAATTGATAGCTGAAAACTCTGAAGCTGGTAGCTGAACAAGCAGAAGCTGTAAGCCAGCTAAAATATTAGCTAAATGCCAAATTAGCCAAAAAAACAAACAAAAAAAAACTTTAGTTAGCCAAAACATTTAAAATGTAGCTGAAAAAAATGAACTTCAATATAGCCTAAAAACTGAAACAAGCTTAAATTAGCCAAAACAGTTGGTATGTAACTGAAAGGTTAGCTAAATTCTAAAATATCCCAAAAAATGAAAAAAAAGCCTAAATTAGCTAAAACAACTAGCATGTAGCTGAAATATTAGCTAAACGCCAAAATGGACAAAAAAAAACTGAAAAAAGCCTAAATTAGCCAAAACAGCTAGCATGTAGCTGAAACATTAGCTAAATGCCAAAATAGGTAAAAAAAAAAAAAAAAACTATCAGAATGTGAATTTTTAAAACTTTAAAACTGTAACTTTTTAACATAATCCTGAATACTAAAAATGCAGGAATATTATTC
>NC_050515.1:1457544-1515212 GCF_002922805.2 Oryzias melastigma | reverse complement strand
GATCCGGCCCCCGGGCCTCGACTTTGACATGTTAGTTCTAATGGGATCATCTGTGTGGTTTTGTTTGGGGCGACTGCAAAGTTTCAGCAAATAGACTGAAATGATTCTAACTTGTCTTCCTGTTAAGGAAAGATAAAGTTTTTCTAATCCGGATGAACTGAAGAAGAGTCGAATCCTGGACGCCTCCTGCACCAATAAAAGGCTTTCTTCCAACACTCCTAATTCAGTTAAGGTTTTCCGAGGATTGCCGAGGTTTGCCGTGGAACCTCCCTCCTCTTTGCTCCCTCATTCTTCCCTGACAGAGAAGTAGGCCACGCCGGAGAAAGAGCGCCGCGGTCGGGAGGCGTCCCGCCGCTCCCAGAGGCCGACCCGTCTAATCTCTGCACATCCACTCAGGCCCGGGATTTATACCTTTCTCGCAATCTTGATACTGTGAGCGGTCTTGATTTTGAGTGCTGGTGCAGTGTGGCGCTGGCGAGAGGTGCTGCCGGGGGGTGGGGTTGTTTGTGCTGTCCTTTAGAAAAAGAGCTTACGGGTTCAGCAGAAGAAACGCGGGGAGCTAATGTGAAGATTTAGGACTTTCTCCGAGGCTTGGCCTCATCTAAGCTGTGTTTGCTTGAGCCGTTTGTGGGGTCCTGCTCACACTAAACCCAGATTAATATTCCCCCCATATCCAGCCATTCCAGACACTGGCTCCCAGCCTCGCTGTCCCCTATCAACCACCCCCCCTCTCCATTTTCCCTGCCTCCACTGGCTGTGATCGTCTCCTTTCCCTAATCCAAGTCTGCTGCCTCTCATCTCGCTCTTTATCGGGTCTAAGTAAGCACCTTTCTCATGGCTTCTTTCCACGAGCGGCAGGAGCGAGCGGCGTAAATATGTTTTGCAGCGCCGCTCCTCATCGCTCACTGACCCCTCGGAGGTGTTACTATCAGACGGACTGCTAAGCCCTGAGATTGCTTTAACCAGGTTCACTGAGGGGAGGGTAAGCTGGCTTCAGCTGGCCCTGTGCGGGTCTAGAGCCCCCCAACCAGAAAAGATCTGCAGTGAGTGTTTATCGTCCTAAACTATGTTTTATGTTTTGTTTTGCATCAGAATTCAATTCGCTGCTCGAATGTTTTATTTTAATTTTAGTTTTTAAGTAAAAAAATGTTTTGGTATAGAAACACTTTGAAAGCCCTGAAGCACAAATTACACCAACCAGTGGCGGACTTCTCAGTTTGGGGGCCCCAGGCGAATAATGACATTGTTGTATTCATCATTCCTTTAAAAAAATGTCCATCGAATAACTTCTTTAGTGGTCCACTTTTAGACATACAATATCAAGAATTCAAATGTTTTAATATGTGTTTAAAAATGAAAATCACATTTAAATGTTAAAAACACACATATATATATATATATATTATGTATATCTAACGTGCTGTTGATGGAAAAGTCTGTTGCAGTGATTTGGATTTGTAATAATGGACGTGGAAATTCATTTAGACTGAATTTCTCCACTACTATAGTGCGTTCGTCATTTTCTAGTGCTGTCCGAATCTACAATTCCAAAATAGAGTGCACTAGAAATTTCCCAGAAGTCTTTGCAAAAAAACTAGTGTGCACTGATTCTCACTACATTGGTGAATATATGGAAATGGCCCCAAGGATTGACTTTGACACATGTTCTATCTAAAACCAACATTGTCCAAACAATGTTGTTTTCTTGTTTTATTTGGATAAAAACAACATAGTTATAATCTAAAGGCCTCTGGGAAGACTTTAAACAGGTTAAAAGATGTTCGGAGTGGAACTTTAATATGTTTTTGAGTGGTTTGTTGATGCGATTTGGACTTGAGGGCCACCGTAACTTTGTACTAAAACAAATGAAGTTTGATTTAATTCATTTTGTGACATCATTGTCCAGTAACATTCCTCAGGAATACTTCTCTGCATGTAAATGTGGGTTTTATTTTGAAAAACTCTCTTTTTTAGTACTTTGTTACATGTATTTTGACCCTTTTTTCACATTAAATGACCTCAGGAGGAGCTTCACTGAGGCCGAGCCGACCTCCTGCTTCTGCTGCTTCTTGCCGGCTGCTTTTCAGACTTTCTGGTGGGATTGTGACTAAAAGCCTCTTCTCTTCCCTCCACCCCCCCGTCTCCCTCTACTCTTGTTTCTGTTTTCTTTTCTCCTCTGGATCAAGATGGAGGAAAGAATAACGAGCGCTTTTGGAGCCCAGAGAAAACGGGATGAATCTGGCGTGCTAAACAGGCGGGCTAAACCCATTACCTAAGTGTTCTTTATCTTCCCCTATGCTTTTGTTGTTTAATCAGCTTTGTATCTCTCCAAATCCTGGATCCAGATAACAAACAAATGGATGAGCTCAACATGCAGAGGAAAGCCTTTTTGCTGGCACCTCCAGAGCTAGAGACAATCCCAGAGCTGCACAGCGGTCAGGGAGGAAACTTCACCAAGTTCCGTTTTTCTGAGTGTCGCAGGGATCCAGCCTCCACTTCCCTGCAGAATTCCTCCCCACCGTTTCAGGGGGAATGGACCCGGAAAGCAGGAGAAAGTGGGGGTAAATCCTGGGCTCACAGATAACTTCTGTCTTCTACATAAGAAAAGGAGGATTCCAGATTATCTCTGACATTCAGAGACGGTGAGAGCTGATTCCTCGAGAATGCAGAAGGACTTTGCACGTAGTGATTCAAACGCCACCTTTTTTATCCCCGTTATTTGTGGGAATGTGTCCGAGGAGCATGTTTCTGTCTGCTGCTGGTCCACCGGGACCTGAAGGTGACACCAAGAACTGGTTTCTGATTTTTGTCCACCTCACATGCAGAGCACGTTCGCTGCAAAAAGCTGCAAAACCGTTGATCAGCCATCTTAGATGTTTGTTTCTACTCTTTGATCTGAATTGGTAAATGGCGTATACTTGTACAGCGCTTTCTACCCTCCTTCGAAGGCTCAGAGCGCTTCACAGTCACAGACCCATTCACACATTCTCACACTGGTGGTGGCTCCGCTGCCAAAAACTGCCGCCAACCTCCCACCAGAGGCAATTTGGGGTCCAGTGTCTTGCCCAAGGACACTTCCACACATGGGCGGGCAAGGCGGGAATCAAACCCACAATATTTCCATCAGGAGTCGACCGTCCTACCGCTGCACCACAGCCACCCACAAGTTACTGAAAACGTCATGTGACCAAAGCTGAGTCCCTTGTTGGCTGACTGAGTAAAGCTCGCCGTCGAAATGGCGCAGTGGCAGATCACGTCTTTACGGTGACTTAACATTGAAACTTTACGCCTCCGCTGGGTTTGGTGTGGATGCACCGTAGTGATGTCAGTGAGAATTTGAAAGTGATATCTCTGAGAACAAAACGGAAACTTAAATGTATTTCTAGGACTTTAAAGAGTAGCTGAAGGTTTGGGACTTGACCTGGACTTGTAACCAAGGACTCAAGATTTGACTTGGATAATTAGGATTTGTGAGGATCTTCAAAATAAACTTGAGAACAGTTTCATTTAAAGACCCTCTCCAATGGGTTCTTTTTGTGTTTTTAGCATGTTTTTGTAAAGAAATTAAAGTTTCATGGCAAAAAGTGAAATCTAAATGAGATGAACTAACTCGAAACAAGAATTTACATGCTTGTTTTATGGTAAGAAAATTCTTCTCACTTAGTAGATTTAATGCCATTTAATTACTTAATTATCTCAATAATACATTAAGGTTTGTTACAAATATTTTATTAACACGATTGAAACATTAACATTATCTTCATTCAAGCTTGTGACATTTGGCCAAGAAACAATGCAGGAGTTTTGCCTTAATTCAATAATTTCAAGTAAATTATCATACTTAGTGAGAAAAGAACAGTTTATGTTCTTTATGAAGAATAGTGAAGTACTATCGTGTTTAGTATATTTGGCTGGTTTCAAGAAACAGATCCTGGTGGTCAGCATAATGTCAAGATAACCTCACTAGCAAAAACTTAAAGAATCATTTTGAGAAAATTAATCAAAAACACATTCGTATATAAGTCAAAATGAGCTTGATATTAGTAAAAATATCAAAATGTTAAGTTATTTGTGGTTCCTGGGAGGTTAGATTTTTTTACTTGTTTTGAAAAGTCTTGACAAGCCAAATTTTCTTGTTCTTCTTCTTCTTCTTCTCTTCCTTTGGGCTTTTCCCTTCAGGGGTCGCCACAGCGAATCAGTTTCCTCCATCTAAGCCTGTCTTCAGCATCCTCCACTCTAACACCAGCCACCTTCATGTCTTCATTCACTGCATCCATAAACCTCCTCTTTGGTCTTCCTCTAGACCTCTTTCCTGCAGCTCTAGACTCAGCATCCTTCTACCAATATATTCACTGTCTCTCCTCTGAACATGTCCAAACCATCTCAGTCTGGCCTCTCTGACTTTATCTCCAAAACCTCTAACATGTGCTGTCCCTCTGATGTATTCATTCCTGATCCTATCCATCCTGGTCACTCCCAAAGAGAACCTCAGCATCTTCATCTCTGCTACCTCCAGCTCTGCTTCCTGTCTTTTCTTCAGTCCCACTGTTTCTAGTCCAAACAACATGGCTGGTCTCACCACAGTCTTGTACACCTTTCCTTTCATTTGTGCTGAAACTCTTCTGTCACACATCACACCTGACACTTTTCTCCACCCATTCCAACCTGCTTGCACTCTCCTCTTCACTTCTTTTCCACACTATTGGCAGATAATTTTTCTTATTTTAAGCAGTATTTTCCTTATTTTTGTACATTTTTTCTTGTTTTTTAAAGAAGACTTTTTGCGGTGTATAACTGGATTTTTTAGGTACTTTAGGAAAATTACACTGGGCGGGGCTACAGTGTCCCTGCTCCGCCCCATTCTGATCTTTGTTTTCCTCGTCTGAGCTGGAATCTGGATCAGAACTGGATAGAAACCTGATTTCTTAACAGTTTTATTGAATCAAAAGTGTTAGTTTGGAGTGTGAGGGGCTGTAGGCTAGTGGGAGAGAGTTTAAACAGAGGGATGATGGGAAATGAAGTCAGGATTATAGCCACAACTCAGAGGTGATTTTTTTTATGAAATCCCGCTGCTCTGCAGAAACTATGTCCTTAAAAAGACTACATAATCTCAACTAATAGACCTCTAGGAATTCTTTGAAAACGCTGCTTTTATTTTGAAGGTCCTCCGTGAGATCTGTTCAGCAGTCAACCCAGCAGCATCTTTAATTCTTCATTTCTGATCTCAGAAGTTTCAGAGTCACGTCTAAACTCCTCCTGGAGAGCAAAAGCAGCGCGTGGACAGAAGAGCGCTGAAAGTGATGACAGAGTGGGTGTAGACCTGCATCTCACACTTGAATTCCCCCAGGGCAGAGGGGCTCATCACCCTCTCTTTTCCCCCCATCAGCTACGACACACACTCCTGCAATAACACACCGACTCTGGGAATGCTGAGGAAAATAGCCCTCATTTATTATTGCCACACTCCCTGGACTCGTCCTCTCGGTTCAGCGAGCTCGCCGTCAAAGCACGTCTTCCACCAACAATGTCACACAATTACCTCTTAACTGCTCAAACAAATAGAGCGACCCAAAGAGTGACATCAAATCAAAACTGTCACAGGTGATTGAGTCTAGTCATCAAGGCAACCCGCCTGCTACCTGTCAGGAGAGTGAGGGAATGAAGGGACGAGCGAGGGAAGAGGAAGAATGTGATAGCTGCCTTATAATAGACCCTAATAATGTATAAACACCCCCTCTCTCTTTTGCTCGACTCATATTAAAGTTGGGCAAAGAGTGCGCGATGCCCTCCTTTTCCGTCGCTCCGCTTCCTCTCGGGACTCAGGATGGAGAGAAATGGAGTAATGATAGGGAAAATGATAGAGGGAAGATTGAAATTTCCATCCTCTGTGAACCATGCCGGCTCTGCTCCTGGAAAGACATTGGCTGCTAATGGGGTTAGATCACACGCATGAGAGTTTGTGGGCTGAGTGATGTTGACACTCCAGACAGTCAAAAAAACAAAAACCGGAGGCGTAGAAAAGGGACGGCTTCATTCTGGTTAGGGGGGAGCAATTAATCAATGAATGAGGTTATTCGATTAATCAATGAATGAGGTTATTCGATTAATCAATTTATCATCGTATTCAATCAATCGACTGATCGACTAATCGACAAATTAGTTTATTCGATTAATCGTAGAGTCGGCCTATTCAATTAACCGGCTTATTTGATTAACTGATTAATCGACTAGTCAAAGAATCGGCTTATTTGATTATCAGTTATTATATTAATCAAATTAATTATAATCGATTAATCTTCAATTAATCTTAATCTTGCAATCTTCTTATTCAATTAATCCATTAATCAGATTTTTTAATGAAGCATTTTATCAACTTATTGATTAATTGGCTTATTCAAAAAGTCAAATACTTAGAGGATTAAATTAATCAATTTATCAGCTTAATGGATTAGTCAATGAATCAGCTTAATTGATTAATCAACAAATTAGTGTATTCAATTAATTAATGATTCAGATTATTTGATTAATCGATGAAACGGCTTATCCAATTATTCAATTAATCGGTGTATTTTTAAATTTTTGATTAGTTTATCTAGTCAATAAACCAGTTTAACCAATCATTCGCTGATAACAGCCGAGCTCCAGAGTTTATGTTCTTTGATTTACTGTATTTTTTAACACAATCATTCCAGTATATTAGCGTGTTCGCCGCTTTACTCCTTCGGAATCTGCTGGAATTACGTTGATCATGTTAACGATTGAAAAATGACAGTATGTTAAAGATTTTGTGTTTAAGCGTCATCGGCGACGCCTCAGGTGTTAAAGAGCTTAATTGATTAATCAATTTCTACTCAAACAGATTCATTTGTCTAAGATGAGTTATTATTTGAATCGTTTAATTTCAAAATGAGATAAATCGATAATCGATATTGGAAACTACGATCTGGATGGAGACATCGTCGGTTTATTTCACTATGAGATGAAAAACGACCACAGAGGACAACACGCAAAAACACAACAAAAACTGATCAAAACTGGTGGAAGTTTGGCTAAAGAAGTCCTGGATCCATGAATCAAAATCGACTATCGAGGAATCATGATTTGTATCGCCACACGTCTATCCTGATGATTCATTTTGATTCTGCAGGAGAATCGTAGAAAGAGCGGCGTCTGAGTGTTGGTGCTGAGGACGCCGGCGGGTCCGACCGAGCGAAGACGGCGAGAATCTGAGTGGCGGCTTGAGCAAGAGCGAGCCGGGGGGACATTAGGGACGTGATGATGTTGGCAGCGTCTGATGTAAATTGGAGAATGACACCGTCAACAGACACGGCTGGCTACCCGCCGCCAGAACACGGGCGCGGGGGGGTGGGGGGTGACACTGACAGATGGAATATTTCAGGGGACTTAATCAGAGGAAATGGGGTTTGGTCTGCAGGTGACACGAGCCCCGCTTCAGCGCTCACAAAAAGAAAACTGATTGCCTGTCCTGAAGCCCCCGCCATCTCCCCGTCTCTGTGTCGGCGCCGCGGCCTGTGGAACCCCAAAAAGGTTTGCCATAAGCATTCAGTACAACCCCATCCCAGCCGGAGAACACGCCGGCGGAGGAAGCGTCCGGGATGAAGCCGCTGGTGGCCGTGACTGACAAATGGAGGATCCTGCGGCGTGACCATGGCTGTTCACTGGTTCAGTCTTCATTGGTTGATGGGAGGGATGGTTCCTTACATCATCAGGTTGAAACAAAACTGAATCTCCCTAAAACAAAAGTTTCTGATAATCACAGCACATCGGCTAAACTCAGAAGTTTCTCTGATAAAGTTCTTCAGCTTCTAAAAATACGAATAAACCCCAAAGTGAAGGTAAACCGCATGGAGCCACTGCTTCCTGGATCATCAACCTGTTGAGAAGACGTTTGTCTGTTTAACCCTTTAACACGTCACGTCACTGGCGACACCTAAATGTTACACACTCTTTGACATGTTGTAACTCTTCTTCCGTTCATGTCGTCAATGTTAATCGCTGAGAAAGAATCAGCTTGTGAACGCTCTTCACTTCCGTAAAGCTGCTTTTCTTCACTTCAGAATCTGCTGGAATTAGGTTAGTTACGTAAAGAGTTACAAAAGTCGAAAGAACATAAACACTGGAGCTAAAGTTTGGGTGTTAAAGGGTTGAAAAAGCAACATCTGTTGACAAACACCTCTTGCTCAAAGCCTCACTGTCTGATTTGATCTGAGGAGCTTCAGTTTCTGGATCAATATCTGGGTCATGGGGTTGCTGGAGCCTATCCCTGCTAGTGGTGGGCAAAAGCGGTACACCCTGGAGAGGTCGCCGGTGTGTTACAGGGTCACACATTTACACCTTAGGGACGATTTAGAACTACCAGGGAACCTCTGAAGGATGTTTTTGGACTGCGGGAGGAAACCGACACATGCTGAGAAAAACAAACTCCACACTGAAAGAACTGAGGCCGAGGGGCCCCACATGGTCCAAAAGTGGGCAGAGGATGTGGACCCCAGTTGGGTTTGTCCACAGTTTCCATGGTAGCTCCACTTGTGTTTGCCCACATTGACTTAAAGATGAACTGTGAAACAGAGCTTGCTAGCACGCTACGCTGCCCCCCAGGCGGCGGGCTAGCTTAGCAAGTCCACCCACTTAAAGGGGCCCTACCATGATTTTCTTAAGTTTTTCAGAGTAAACTATTTCCAAACTAATTTGGGAAGATTAGTTTTTATTATTGAAGTACTGAAATTGGCACAGAAACCAAAACCAAGGACCCGCTTGGGCAACAGAACCAAATAAAACCCAATTGGTGGCAGACCCTACGCATGATCCTCCTGCAGACGAATAGATCCATGAACGTCTTTGTTTTCCTCGTCTGAGCTGACATCTAAACTGTATCATTTTTGTTGCACAGGTATTGTTAGGTTGGGGGTGTGAGGAGCTGTAAGCTAGTGGGAAAATGACCTGCAGAAACTATGTTCCAGAAAACGTCAGATTTTTGGGGATTTTGGCTAATAACGGTATAAGGGGACGCTTTAGAAACAGATCAGAAGATAATCGGACGAACAAACGACAGAGGAGGGAAGGACATGGAGCAAACTTCAATCTCCAACAAAGAAGTTTCTTTTAAAATAAAGAAAAGCTCGTGTGACGTAGCGCGGCGTCGCCGCAGACCCTCAGATTGGCTTTCTCGGTGCCTGGAGTCCTGCAGCCCCACGCCGGGCATGAATCATGGCAAGGGGCCGCCGCCCTGTCACAGCGGCTACAGATCAATGATAATTACCACCTTGACACGAGTACGCTTATTACTGAACAGGATCAGAGACAGGGGCCCGAGCCGCGGTGGCCGTAGGGGCCGATCGATAGTCCAGGAATAATGGCTCTCTGGGGCCCTAGATTGGACTTTGCCACTAAACAACCCATTACAGCTGCACGCATGACAGCTTAGGTCTAGATATGCGTCCTAACTCTCCTTCTCCTGAAGGCTTCCCTCTCCGACCCGCCTCACTATGGCTCCCACATGCCTCGGCACTCAATCTTGGCCCGGACTGATATGGGCAGGCGCGACACATGCCTCTGGCTTTGAGACGTGTTAACCAGAAGTGAGTGATTAGGGGAAGCATGCTGCTGCGACGCCGTGTGTTCCCGAGCAGCAAACAGCAGAAAGGTCCCGGCAACGTGACCTGATGATTGCCACTGAGCGCCGAGATCAAACACGGCGGTACACACAAACAAAACACACACAAAGGCAGGCACATCAGCGCGCATTAGGGATGCTGATCCGCCGGTGGCAGCCCTCATCTCCTCTCCTCTTTGATTTTTACCATTTCCCTCCTCCAGATCCCTTGTTTTTTTCATCTCTGCTTTTTTAATCCGGTCATACCTGTAATCGCGCTCTGCGACGGGAAACTTCAGAGAATCAATTAGTCCTCGCCTCATCCGGGAGCCAAGACGATTCCTCTCGACTTGAGCCGCAAACTCCTTCTATCAAGAGTCATTCTGCCTCTCTAAAACCCAGACTTCTCTCTCCTGAGCCCGGATAGGTTTGACTCTAAGCCTCTAAAACGTTGACAACCCAAAGCGCCTTTTTCTCTGCAACCGCCTGCCTCACCCCGGCCCCGCCGAACCGTCACTCCTGCTTCTAAATAAAAAAGGATTTGATTTTACTGCACTGCAGATCTGTGATAATAGTGCAGCATTACTCTGTTTTATCCTAAATTAAACAAGAGGTGGTTCTGAAAGAGCTGCAGGTAGAAGAGAGCCGATCGAGGGGTTCTCCAGGCCTCTCTTTGTCTGACAGAAAAAGTTAGACGGCTTTGTGGCGGTTTTAAATGCGCGCCTCAAAGGGAGCCGCGAAGCCGGGACGCTCCTGCCGGCTTCAGCAGGCCCTTCAGGAACAAACAGAACATTGAGGGGTCAGATTTAAAAAGCCGCCCCCGCCTTTTGTATTCAGATTAAAGACTAAGGAGGATTTGCAGGAGCCCAGAGCCGCTTGTTTAAAGACGGTGTTCTCCACTTAACCTGCAATTTACCTGTCACTTACACCTGCGGCACTGATCGTACAAACGCCGGGGACTGAATGAAGTCTGAGGAGAAGCTTTATTTTCATTTGAACCTGAGAAAGAGACTGAAGGAATTCCCTGAAAGGTGTTGATTGAGGCAAAGAGGTTTATGCAAGACACGAGGGGTTGACCTGGACGGGTTTCTGGGTTGTCTGGGTCCGTGGAGGAGTGTCTTAAGGGGAGCGCAGGTGTGCTTTGAGACGCATGCGGCCACCTTAAGGGACGTCAGGAAAATCACAGGAGCAAATATGTGTTTGAAGGCCCGGTCCCACTGGCTTTCACTGCCATATCATGGCTGGAGCACTGAAGAAATGTCATCCCCGTGGTACAGACGCTGTTAGCGGTGGACTGGCAGCGGAATAGACGGTATAAAATTTGGCCGCCGTTACACTGCACAAAAATATAGACTGTGGGTGACTGCGTGTGGTACCAGCGGTACAGCCGTGCAATAGCTGTGGAACAGCAGTTTCAGTGCGAAATCGGGGAGTGGAGCAAACGCCAGGACATGCGCTTGGACGGTGAAATTCCGTGTCCGTGCACGGCCGTTTCCCCGGCCGGTCTGCCTTTGTACCGCTGCTTAGAGCGTCTGTTAAAGGCCCGGTCCCACGGGATTTGACGGCCAAATCACGGGTAAAACATTTGAAAAATCTGCCACACGTGCTTAGACGCGCTAACTTTATGCATGTTCGTGGAATAGCAGTGATACAGACGCTGGAGTCCACTCCACTGCCAGAGCACTGCTTATTAATCACATGTAAGCATGTAAACAGACGCTGTAAACAGTGGTACAAACGCAGACCGGCCGCCAAATGGCGGCCAAATTTTGTACCGCATGTATGCGCGTCTGTGCACTGCCAGTATCTGTACCACAGGGATGATATTTCTTCCGTGTTCTGGCAGTGGGATGGACTCCAGCGTCTGTATCACTGCTATTCCACGAACATGCATAGAGTCAGCGCGTCTAAGCGCATGTGGCAGATTGTTCAAATGTTTTACCCGTGATATGGCCGTCAAATCCTGTAGGACGGGGCTGTTCACACTGCTTTAGCCCTAGAACACTTTCTTAAAAAGTATTCCTCATAAAAAATAGATCAAGATATGTCAACATAATAAATTAGAGTAGTTTTCTTTTATTTCAAACTGTGCTTTATGTATCAAAATGGGGACTGAAAAAAGTCAGAATTTGAGAAGAAAAATCCTAAAAAAAATAAATAAATAATGAAACTGTACACTTGGCCTTTGGTCCACTCCTTCCTGGGACATGTGAGACTTTACCCAGAGACACATGACACTTAAAAAAAAATCACCCGGCGATGGTGATCTAGGGTTAAAGCAGGAGTCCCCAAACTTTTTCTTGTGAGGGCCACGTAACTGTTTTCCTCTCTGATGGGGGGCCGGGTCGGTTTGAACGATCACAGCCTAAATGTAAACATTTATGGGTTTCCAGAAATCTACACACAACAAGGAACTATTTTTCACAAAAGATAAAGTTTTGGTCACTGACTCAGATATAACAAAAGTACATTTTTTTGGTGAACAACTTTGTTCAACTTCACTACACCCTGACTCCATATAGTATGAAGTAAAAACTGATCAACTATTAAATTAGTCATCGACCATTTTAATAGTCGACTGATCGTGGCAGCCCTCCTCTGAGGAGGAGTGGGCTCATCTATGCATTCTTGAGCATCTTCTCCAGTCGCCTTCAGGACATCTCGCCCTCCAACAACACCCTCTGACTTCACTGTCTTTCCTGATAAATCCTGACAGGATTTCCCCTCATCTGCACTCCCACAAACAGGTGATTGATCTCCCCCCTCTGCAGACCCAGTGTGTGTGAGTGAATGAAAGCGGCCGTCGTCATCATCGGGTTCCACTTCATCCATCCCATCCTCTCCTGCGAGCCGTTCGGGCGTCCGCCGGACGGCCATAACCGGGCCCTAAATCTTCCTCCTGAACAGACGGCGGCAGGTTGATGGCAGCTATAAAGCGAGCCATTAGGTTTCCAAAGCAGCAGCAGAGATGTGGAGACATTACAGCTCACTCACCGCCTGCCAGCCAGAGAGAAGAGAGGCACTCGCCGAGGCCGACCAAACATCCGCACGGCTCTGACGGAGCTTTACTCAAGTCTTTGATTCGTCCCTTAATCTGCACTAAACTATCCCACTGGTTTTAACACCCGCATGCATTAGCCTATGTCTTAGAACTTAAGAGTTTATCGTTGGGCACTAAATTTAGACGCCCTTGCTTAAGACTCAAGGCAGCTTGGAAGCCGTCTGCATGCGGCAGGCGAGTCCTAAACCTTTCTGAGCATGACAAAAGAATAAAAAAATGTTTATTGTTTTAGAAGTCGCGGTATTGAGCCGCCCCAGATTTAAAGTACAATCGTTGGGATGCAGCAAAGTTTGTTTTTGTGGACATTTGGTTCAAGAGAAAGAAGTGTGAGTGAGGGCCGGTTCCAAACCCTCATCGTCCTGAAGGGATGAAGGGCTGGAATCATTCTGGTTAGGGTGTAACGAAGAATCGATGAATCGGCTTATTCAATTAACCCTTTGACACCGCAGGTGACGCTAAAACACAAAACCTTTAACATACTGTAACTTTTCAACCGTTAACACGATCAGATTCAGAATCTGCTGGAATTACGTTGATGGTGTTTACAATAAAAAAATACATTGAATCATAAAATGACATCAGAAATTACCGTGAGAGAACATAAACACTGGAGCTCCGCTGTTAAAACGGTTAATAAAATAATCGATTAAATCGGTTTATCGGTTAAATTGCCTAAATCGATTAATTGAATAAGTCAATTCATCGCTTAATCAGATAAGACGATTCGCAGATTAATCGAATACGAACACAACGATTAATCGAAAAAGTCTATAAATCAATTAATCCAATTAAAATACATTGATCAATTGACTAATCGATTAAAAGATTTATTGGTTAAATCCACTAAGTTGATTAATCCAATAAGAGATTAATTGGTGAATCAAATAAGTGATTCATCGATTTATCGAATAAGCAGATTAATCAATTCATTGAAAAACCAGATTAATCGAATAAGTGGATTAATTGATTAATAAAGCAAGCGATTAATCAAATAAGATGATCCATTGATTAATCAAATAATTGACTAAGCCGATTAACTGAATAATTTCCCAGCCTGGGATGAATAAAGTATTGCTATTCTATTCTATTCTATAAGACAATTCATCAATTAATTGGCTTATTCAATTAATTAAAGAAAGGCGATTCATCAATGAATCGAGTAAACCGATTCATCAACTGATCAATTAATCGAATAAGATGATTGATCGATTTATTCAATTAATCGAACATGCCGATTCGCTGATTAATCGAATAATTGACTACGCCGATTAATTGAATAAGACAATTCATATATTAATCTATTAAGGCAATTCATCGGTTAATTGGGCTATTCAATCAATTAAAAAAAGGCGATTCATCAATGAATCAAATAAGCCGATTCATTGACTGATCAATTAATCGAATAAGATGACTGATCGATTTATTCAATAAGCCGTTTCACTGATTAATCGTTACACCCCTAATCAGAATGAAGCCAGCCTTCATCAGTTTAACCCTTGAACACCTGAGGCGTCGCCGGTGACGCCTAAACACAAAATCTTTAAGGTTCTGTAACTTTTCACCATTTCCTCCTTCAGAATCTGCTGTATGATCGTGTTAACGGTTGAGAAGTTGAGCATAAATCAAAGACATAAACGCTGGAGCTCCGGTGCTAAAGGGTTAAACAGGGTGCTTTTATAGAGAAGCTGTTTTCTTTGGCGCCTCGGAGGGTTCTGCGTTCGGAGGGCCCCACCTGTCCGCCTCCACGTCAATCCGTCCCCCTGTGGGTTTCTCCGTCCAATCCCAAAGTTAAAACCCATTACGGAGCCATCCGCCGCTCCTAATGCTGTCTAACTAGCTCATTTCCCTGAGTGTCAGCGCAGTCCGTCACCGGAGGCCCCGTCAGCGCGACCGCCCCCGTCTGAGGGCCCTCACCGCCCCCACCGCCCAAAAAAAGAGGATAGAACGCTCAATCTCTAAAAATATGTCAAAGCAAAGTGACTGGGGACGCGGGGGGTGAGAGACTTTGGAATGAAAGTGCCAGGTATTTCATTTACCATATCCACTCTATTAGCGAGAGCAGCACAGTCAATCAGAGCCCCACTTCTGATTCGACGGGGGGAGAGAATTGGGACAGGGCGAAGCGTCTGACGCTCACGGCGTGGAAGAAACCGTCAGACGGCGGGTGTGTATAAAATGGATTATTATCGTACGGATCCAAAATGTCAGCGCCTGTCCTTGTGAGGGGCCACACTGAGCGTGTGCGCACGGCGAGGGGGGGTTGTGTGTGCGGTCTGCTCCTCTCCAGTGTACCTTCATGTGAAATGGTTTGGTAAATATGGAAAGGGGCCCCGGGGCCACCCAAGCCCGGCCCCTCTTTAGGAGTGGATAATTGACTTCCTTTTCCTTCCAGATAATTCATTGCTTGCATATGCCAGCTAATACATCAGCTGAGAACTGCCCCGGCCTGATATCCCCCGACACGTGCACGCACACGCACACGCACACACACACACACAACACCACCCACAGGAACGAGCGACTGTGGAGAAAGCCAACAAAAAGAGCGGGGATGACAAATGGGAGCACTTCCAGATCTATGAATGAATTATGTCCACTAAATACCTTGAGCAGAGGCAACTGTCAGCCGCCGTCTATACTAATCTGGGACAAAATATGACCAGCTCTGCATTAAAAAGAATGTTGGAGAATGAGGCGAGAAATGAAAATGTGCCGTCTGATTCAGCTTTGCTGGACGTTTGCACATTTATCATCAGATGGAAATGCCCCCCCCCATTCAAATAGATTAGGATTATTCCAACAGGACAGAGATCTCATTTGTTTTACAAAAGCAAAGTCAGCACTCACAACAGTCATTAGGATTTATGTAGAGCGGCGGCGTTTCACCGAGCGGCAGAGGTGAGGAGGAAAGACAAATGCGGTTTGTAAAGCGCCGGGTCACTCACCTTGTGATGTTGGGATGAGGGAGGGGGGTGAAAGACGTGGCAACCTTGCTATTGTTCCATCTTCTTGATGGAATGATCTGTGTTACCGGTGGGAAATGCACCTTTCAGAGGCGCTGAGGTGAAGTGGGATGCAGGAGGTCCTCGCCATCCTTCTGAAGCGCGGCGAGCTGCGGGCCCAAGGACGGCCCGCCGCCGCGGTGCGCTCAAGACCCACAGATACCTGCAAGAAAATCTATGAAGATTCAGTCATTAGAAATCTAAACTGATTGTAATTTTGTGCTTCAGTTTGCAGATTTTTACAGCAGTTTAATATTTTAGTGAAATCTAAAAATTAAAAGTCACTGCTTCTGTTTGCACAAACAAAAATTAAATCATCATTAAATCTTGTTTCAAATGAAATGTGTGTTTTCATGGACGATAATTCCACCTTTCAAAAGCTATAAAGGTCACAGTTTTACTAGTTTGTTGTGCTGAACAAACAGAATTTCAGGCTTACAGGCTTCTGGTTACCCGATTTGGGGGCTCGTCCGGGATGAGGAAATAGTTTTTTTGGGCATCCTTTGCACGGCGTTATCAGAGTCGAGGTTCACATCAAATAAAGTAAGCAGACTTATAAAGATTTGGTCATTAAAAATATAAACTAATTGTAATTTTGTGCTTCAATTCACAGATTCTTACAGCAGTTTAGTATTTTAGTGAAATCTAAAAATTAACATTTACTCCTATTTAAAGAAAAAATGTTTGTTTTTATATAAGATAATTCCACCTTTCTAAAACTATAAAGGTCAGTTTTACTCGTCTGTTGTCCTGAACAAACATAATTTTAAACTGCAGAATTACAGCCTTCTGCTGATCTAATTTGGGGGCTCGTCCGGGATGATTAAGTATTTTTTTGGGTATCCTTTTCACAGCGAGTCTGAACTCACATCAAATAAGGTAAGCAGAAGTTATTACTACTATTACTACTTGCTCCATCTTGTTGTCCATTCCTACATGTAACAAACCGAAATGTTCAGTCTCACGTTTCCAGAACTTAACCGGACATACGACTCGTTTCAAACTGCAGATGAAACATTCGGTTCTGATGCTGCTGCTGCCACACTCTTTAAATCAGTATAAACTTTCATTTCTCCTGACATTTCTTTAAATATTACATTTTTATAAAATGGTAAATCGTGAACATGTTTTAAGGTTTATGATTTTAATGAATCTAATGAGCATCAGCAACAAATCCACAAACACCGGATCATCCGAAGTGACTGTTTGTGATCAAAGGAAAATAAAAAGAAGATAAAATGATAAAAGAGGTTTTTACAGATTGATTAAAACGTCGGTTTAGTTCAAATTAATCACAACATTTAAGCCAAACAAATGCTCTGAACGCTAGAAGAAACGCCATTCTCACCAGATTTGGAACATGAAAAGGAAGACACTGCCTCCTAGTGTCAAAAAATGATACTACAGTCTCTGTATTTAAACTTGTAGTTTATCTACTACGTATACTAAAGTATGGGTATAGCAAATGTACTGTAGACCAGGAGAAACTGTGTCCCAAACTATTTCATTTGGCCCACCAAACTGGAATAAATGATGTTCATTCTTGTTGTTGATTCTAAAGTCTCCCCATAGATGCTGCTCTACAAATTTTCTGAAGTTTAAGCGTCTTTTTTAACTCCGACAGACATTTTTCCGATTGTTCCAACAGCACGTGAACGCAGCATTTCTCCAAGTTTGCATTTTTCTTTGAGGGACATCAGCCTATCGGTGCAGTTGACACTAAAATTACAACAAAAGTCACAGTTTTTAAATACAAATCCAAAATGTTCTATTTAAAATGTATTTATATTAACTTTCAATTAAAATGAAAGCATATTTTTGTCCAGATTCTATGGGTTTTTCTTCCTCTAATAAGGTGGATTCCTAAAAATACTCCACAAATCTGCTCCTGGTCCGGTCTTTCTGTCTAATTTCAGTCAAAGGGTTCACCCCCCCCTGCTGTGAACCACTTATGAGTTGAATAGGAGGTATAGTAACCCTTCTGATTAAATTGGAACACTTTACATTTACGATATATAGTATATAAAAAGTAAACTTCAAATATACCGCCTCACTTTAAGTATTATCAAATAGACTGGGCTACTATTTGCTAAGGACAGGTTTGAAATTCTTTTTTTTTTCCTACTTTTCCAAACATTCAAGTACACATGATCTGTGAGACATTCAGTTCTAAAACTTTATAGAGTTTATAAAATAATAAACTGCTGTTTAGCTTGTAGTCAAAAACCAGCTGGACGACAAAAACACTAAAAAGGAACAAATATAAAAAGTAACACTAACCAGACGTAGTGATCATTTTCTCCTCCACAGAGCAGAGCATGTGTCAAAGTCAAGGCCCGGGGGCCGGATCCGGTCCTCCAGATCATTTTATTTATTGTCATTAATGACCCGATGTTATCTTGAGCTCATTTCTAACTTGTATAATTTTGACAAAATATATTTTTCTGGAGAGTATTAAATACTGAAAGTTATTTAAGGTTTAAGTTGATTTATTCTGGAATAATATTCCTGCATTTTTATTATTCATGATTATGTTAAAAAGTTACAGTTTTAAAATTTTAGCATTCTGCTAGCTTTTTGGACTATTTTGGCATTTACCACAATTGTTTTAGGTCATTTTGGAGTCAACTAATGTTTCAGCTACATGCTAGCTGTTTTGGCTAACCTGATTTTCTTAGGCTAATTTGGCATTTAGCTAATATTTTAGCTGGCTATCAGCTTCAGTTTTTCAGCAATTAGCTTTAATGTTTTCAGCTATCAATTTCAGCATCTTCAACAGCCAAATTCAGTTTACAACATTCACACTAGCATTATCACAGGTAATGCTATATATCTAGTTCAAAACTATGTTAAAAAGTTACAGTTTTAACATTTTAAAATGTCGTTTTAGAGTGTTGAATAAATGTTTATCCTGTTCAGCCCACGACCTCAGGTGTGTTCTGACCCTTTGAGTTTGACACCCCTGATTTGAATCAAACCTTTAAATCATTATTTCCTGTTTAAATCATTTCAGTTCTAAGCAGACTCATAATCACAGCATGTTGTGTGAAGGAAACAGTGAATGCCCCATTTTTTGATGACATAATGATCTCAAAGCCATTAATGAACAATATCAACATGACTTCATCTCATGTCATTACTGTGATTACAGTGGAGGAACAGCATAATGACTGAGGTCTTTATCTGCAATGAGGAGCGCCTTCATTCAGCGCGTTAGCAGGGATTTTTCTGATGCAAAAACACGGATTCAAAGCTGAAACATGAACGTGTGGACGAGGTTTTAGTCAAACGGTTTCCATCCTCGTTTCAGCCAACTCCCACAGCCTGCAGCGTCAGCGTTGCAGCGGGGAGCAGCTGGAACTCAGAAGGTCAGTTTGTGTGGTTTCTGCTCCGCGGTGTTGATGTAACCTTTCTTTGGCGAACGCCGACACGTTTGCCTCCAAGAACTGAAACGTTTTGTGTCAAATGTCATTTTAAAAGAAAATATGTTTTTGTGGGTTAAAATGAAGTTGTTAGAAAAATAGCTGTAAACCCAAAATATGACATATTTAAAAAGACTGAAATGGCTTTGTTTACTGATGTAGAACTGTATTCACTTCTTTGTAATAAAAGGAAAATGTTTAAATAGCAATAAAATAAAAATCTATAAGTCCATTAATAGCATCAGTGGAGATGAGAAAAAGCTTTGATTAATCTTCACAAAGCAGCACTACTGCAGTTATCGTGGAAATAATAAGTAAATAAGATAAATTCAGGTTAGACGTCTCATCATTTCCACATTACATTCATTAGTAATTATGGGAAAAATGGGAAAAATAAATCTTCTTGCTTTCTACACCATATATTATCCCTTTAGAGAAGAGGGATAAAACCGGTCCATTGTGACTCCTTTACCCTCACCATTATCGCTCTTTTACTCCTCCAATACGACTCTTTTACTCCCACTATTATAACTCTTTTACACTTCCATTCCTGCTCTTTTAACCCATCCATTGTGACTCTATTACCACCATGATTGTGTTTTTTTACTCCCACCATTCCTGGTCTTTTACCCCCTTGATAGTGTCTCTATTACCTCACCAATGTGGCTCTTTTACCACTTCATTATCACTTTTTTACTCCCTCCATCGTGGCTCTTTTACTCCGATCATTCCTGCACTTTTCCCCCTTTATTGTTTCTCTAGTTCCCGCCAACATTGTGGCTCTTTTCCCCCTCCTTTGTGGCTTTCTGTTTAAAGATAAACAACATTTCTAAGCTTAAAATAACATAATGTAAAAAATGTGTAAAGTAAGAAAGTAAATTAGCTCAAATGTTATTGAACTCATTCACAAACAGTTGAAGGACAGTCTGAATCGCCCCACAAGGCTCCTGACTACATTACCCATGATGCTTCAGCAATCCATGGAGCGGTTCAGCCTCATAATCTAACAAAGTCCAACTGAAACATTTAGACAGATTTTTAAGCTCCACATTGAACCACAGAAAATGTGAGGTCAGTGAGCTCAACTAGATTATAAAACCGATTTTCTATTTGAAGACCTTATCGTTAAAAATAACACTTATGTTTGGTTTGTTAGATTTAAGATTTTCTGGTAGAGATGCACCACCAGCAGTAAAATACATCTTTTTTTTTAAATCACTGCTGACTTTAGATTATACAACTACATTTACTGCATTGATGATCATATATGACACAGGGTGTCTTTTATTTTGAAAGGAAGTCATGGGAACCTCTGTCCAAAGTTATAAACTATTTTGCATTTTGAAAAAAATCAATTTTCTCTTTATAAAAACATGTACTTATATATGTATCATATTAGTAAGAATAAAATAAATACAAATGAATAAACATAAACTTGCTGCTAACGAGGATCACTGACGTTTTTGAGGTTAGGATTTAGAAAGTAAAACTCAGATGAAGTGGAGGGAAAATGTAAGAAGGAAAATACATTTTTCTGTTCCTGAACGATCCTCAGCAGAAACATCTCGTCTGTGTTTTAGTAAAACAGTTCAGCTCGGGAACGTCTTCCAGCTCGGCTTCAGCGTCACGCCGGCGTGAGGCGACTCGGTGTTTGTGAGCGTACCTGTGTGAAGGTGAGCAAACAGGACTCTGCAGGTGATGAGCAGCAGCTGGTAAAGGACGGTCAGCTCAGCAGACTCTCACAGATCTCAACAAGTGGACTCTGAAGTTTCTGCTCATCTTTAAAAGCTCAGAACAGGTTCACACAGAAACGTTTGACTCTCATGAACGCTCCGACAGGAAACGGCTGCAGAACAACAAACATTTATTCAACCAACACCTTATCTCCTCTGGATGAATAAGCCAGCAAGACAGGCTGACCTCAAGGTCAGAGGTCAAAGACACTCAGAGACGCTCAGCTGGACGCGCTTCATCACAGCAGCCAGGATGACGATCAGCTGAGAGACCGTCAGCTCCTCCTACTTCTGGTCCTGGTTAAGGTGGACTCATCCATGAGGAGAGAGGCAGACACGGAACGACATCCTGAACCAACACCAACAAACACAACATGCACAACAACGTGGGTTTGGAATTTAAGGTGGAGGCTAGAGCTCTGAATTTAAGGTGGATGTTAGAGTTTGGAATTTAAGGTGGAGGGCAGAGTTTGGAATTTAAGGTGGAGATTAGAATTTGGAATTTAAGGCGGATGTTAGAGTTTAGAATTTAAGGTGGAGATAAGGATTTGGAATTTACGGATGTTAGAGTTTGGAATTTAAGGTGGATGTTAGGATTTAGAGTTAAAGGTGGATGTTAGAGTTTAGAATTTAAGGTTGAGATTAGGATTTGGACTTTAAGGCGGATGTTAGGATTTAGAGTTAAAGGTGGATGTTAGAGTTTGGACTTTAAGGTGGATGTTAGGATTTAGAGTTAAAGGTGGATGTTAGAGTTTAGAATTTAAGGTTGAGATTAGGATTTGGAATTTAAGGCGGATGTTAGGATTTAGAGTTAAAGGTGGATGTTAGAGTTTAGAATTTAAGGTGGAGATTAGGATTTGGAATTTAAGGTGGATGTTAGAGTTTGGAATTTAAGGTGGAGATTAGGATTTGGAAATTAAGGCGGAGGTTAGCGTTTAGAATTTAAGGTGGATGTTAGGATTTAGAGTTAAAGGTGGATGTTAGAGTTTAGAATTTATGGTGGAGATTAGGATTTGGAATTTCGGGTGGATGTTAGAGTTTAGAATTTAAGGTAGATGTTAGGATTTAGAGTTAAAGGTGGATGTTAGAGTTTAGAATTTAAGGTGGAGATTAGGATTTGGAATTTAAGGTGGATGTTAGAGTTTGGAATTTCGGTTGGATGTTACGGTTAAAAGTTAAAGGTGGATGTTAGAGTTTGCAATTCAAGGTGGACGTTAAGATTTGGAATTTTTTGTGGATGTTAGAGTGTGTAATATACGGTGGATGTTGGAGTTTGTAATTTAAGGTGGAAGTTGGGATTTGGAATTGTTTGTGGATGTTAGAATTTCGAATTTAAGATGGATGTTAGGATTTTGAGTTAAAGGTTGATGTTGGAGTTTGGAATTTAAAGTGGATGTTAGGGTTTGTAATTTAAGATGAATGCTAGAGATTGAATTAAAGATAGATGTTACAGTTTGGAATTTAAAGTGGATGTTAGGGTTCAGTGTCCTCGTGGTTCATCACATGTCTCCAAAACCTCCAGGACCCCTCAGATGTCCGTCTGCTGTTTTGTGTTTATGCTTATTTTTGATCTTTTTCCATCCCAAATCCTGGAAGATTTCAACATCTATGCAGACCAGGTGTTCTGATCCAGCAGCAGCTTGGTGCTGTCACACGTCAGGCTGGGTTTCTCTTCAGCGATCCCCCCGTCAGAAACCGTCAGGTCACCGAGTCCATCCTGACAGGTGGGCGGGGCTGCGGCGGCGTCCACATGGCTGGAGCTGGACTTGTGGGAGGAGCTTGGAGAGTTTGTGGGGCTGAGCTGGACCGCCGTGGTGTCCTGGAGCGTGTGCTCGCTGGCCTCCATTTCAAAAGCCGTGGCCCCCATCCGCATCAGCCCCCACTTTTCCCCCGCCTTGGCGGTTCTTGCCATGTGGGCGGAGGGTCTTCTGCTGACCATGCAGCAGGCCGTGAAGAAAGCCAGAGCCACCAGCAGGAGAAGAGGCCCGATGACGATGGGCGGGTTTCCACTGGGGAGGAACGTGCCAAAAGAAAAGGCCCCCACCAGAGTGATGTTGATGCCGGCGAGCATTATGCACAGGCCGCAGGCGCAACACAGGGCTGGGGAGGGCAGGCTCTGGGGCCGCAGGAGGCGCCGCTCGGGGACCTTCTTGGCAGCCGGCGTTCCAGAGGTTTTATCTGGAATCACCATGTTTGATCAACAACCACAAATCCAACGATCTTCATTAAAATGTGGGCGGGACCCAGGATTTCAAAATAAAAGAACCTCCCCTGAAGAAGATCAAACAAAGAGGAAAGTCACAGAATTGATCATCTGGGTTTGGAAACTGAAACATTAAACTGTTAAATTAAGCCAGTGTTTTTCAACCAGTGAGAGATGGACAGGTGCACCATGGGAAATTTCCCATTTTGACTGATCTAAAAACATTTACCATCATTTGAAAATCAGCTCTCTGTTCATCCAGAACTGAGTTATTTGGAACATGAAAGATTATAAAATAGTTTTTTCTTTCTTCTTTCTTTCTTTTTGCTTTGTTTTTGGAGAAAAGTCCAACTGGCTCCACAAATCATTCTTGGAGGCTTGATTCTGTGCCATCCAACTGACCAATCAGAAGTGACTAACGTTCTTACTTCCTTGTTCTCATTTGGTTCATAAAGTCTCACAGTTCCAACAGAAATAACCGCTAACGCTCGAGTTTAGCGGTGTAGCTTCCCGCGGGATCCGGAGAAAGACCGTTTGAAAGGTGGACAAAATAAAGAAGCTGTCCGTTTTGTACTACATCTCCCATGATGCATTGGGTTAAAGCGACAACTGTCACTTTTCATTATAATTATCATTATTATGGCTATTATATGTATCACTATTATCATTATTGTATAATTGTTATTAATATCATTAACATTATCAAAATTTTATAATTAATATTATTATCATAATTAATCATTATTACTGTTATTTCTATTATTTTACTATTATTATCATTATTTGTATTAATATTATCACTATTATTATCATTAATATCATTATTACCAATATTATTATCATTATTATTATTATATTCATTATTACTATTTGAATCATTGGAATTATTATTACTATTATTATTATTTTTTTTGTATCAAATATTATTTTTTTAGGTTAAAATATAATTACTTTGAACTGGAGGCAAAGACAAATACCTGAGAAAAATTTTAAGGAATTTATTTTAAAAATAATTAATGAAAACCATCACAAATATTATTGGAACATTTAGGAAAAACAGCTGCAACTTCCAGCTTTTTTTACCTTAATAATTACAAAAACGCACCAGACTACATCAATACAGACTGTGGAGTTTCACCTTTTTGTCAAGGAAAAAGGGCGAGAAATACTGATTTAAGCAGTGAATAATAATCAAACTGTAAAGTTAATTCAGTCTTTGCCACATTCAGCTATAAGTCAGACCTCAAAGCTTCACTGAGAACTCACCTTCAGCAGATCCTCATGAGGAGCAGAGATGCTGTGGTGGAGACCTGTCCCTCCTGCAGGTGAGCGGCAGACTGAGCTGATGCTGCGCTCTCGTCACTGACCACTAGGGGCGCCGGAAACACTCTTAAGAAACGCCCATTAAAAGAGAGCCAATGAACGTGCACACAAATCAGGTTTTTATATATAAATACATGAATTTTCTTTTCTTTTATGAAAATGTGAAGAAACTGCATCTTATTTAACGGAAACCTCATGGAGGAAGGTCATCTCTTTTCTCTGAGCGTCTTTTCTCCCTCAGCCTTCATGTGACACAAAGCAGCTTCTCCTGAAAGAAACAAACCCTGAGAGGATGAGACCGGACGCACGCAGACGTGTTAATTCAGGTCGTCTTTATTGAGCCCACAGCTCCTCCATCAACCGCCGCTGCACACATTAGAGCTTTATGCATAGAACCCCATTAGAGCTGAGTGGAAACTCCGTAATCGTCAACGCCGACGCCATTACAAGCCGACGGGGGAAACAAACACCTTCTTTTGTGGCTCATAATGGGACTGCCGGGGATTTAATACAGCAAGTGGTCGGTTCCTAATGCAACAGATCTCTGTTGGTTCCTGCCGGCCCGCGAAGGCCCTTAGTTGCTATAGGGATACGGTGTCCATGGCAACAGTCTGAAGTCAGGGGGAAGTGTTGTTTGTCAGGTAAAACAAAGTTTACAAGGTAAAAAAAGGAGAAATAAAGATTGATTTAAATACAACAGATAAAAAAGTTTCAAAATAAAGTGGAAAACTGATGAATGTAAGACTTTATCTGCTTCTTCCTCACAGTACAGCAAACTATTATTTAATACCAAATTATTATTATTTAATAATAATACAGTAAATAAAGTTTCACATTAATGTCATCCAGACTACAGTAAAACACTGATAAAGTCATTACTATAATATTCTCCCTCTCATTTTAAAGTACAGCCGTGCTACAACTGAAACTTTAAATTTCTCTTTAAACCTCCTGTAAAAACTCTCAGGTATTCAGGTGTAGTTTACCAAAGGATGACTTTGTCTTTTCAAAATAAAACCATCACACCAACCTCCTTCTGTAATAAAAATGGAGCTTAACTAAGAATAAAAACATATGTGTTCTTCTGCATCCCTGATATGTTCACATATTGTAATTTAAAGATCCCATAAATATATGTATTAAGATAATAATTTAAAGAATAAAATCTATTTCCCATAAGACGAACTCTTCTTAAAGCTGAGGAATCTTAACTCTCACTCAGGAAGTGTCGGTCGAGGAAGAACCGTCGCTCCGGAGGAGGTTACTGGCCATAGAGGAGAACTCGTCCGTCACATGAAGGTCCAGAGGATGCAAAAGGATCAGGCAGACGTCAACAAACACAAAAACCCGGAGAGGTGGCGCTTCAGGCTCCGGGGTCGTCGGAAACGCCAGCGAAGCCCCGGTTCTGCAGGGACTGCGCTCGGCGGCGGGCCAGCCTGGAGTTGGCGGGAGGGGAGAGCCTCATGGAGCAGATGATGGCCCCCACGTCCTCCTGCTGCTCGTCATGCTGGGAGAGCTGCCGGTTGAAGGCGATGGCTTCTGCAGCGAACTGGCTGAGATCTTTGGTGCTGCTGTTTCTGCAGCCAACGAACACAAAGTCAAGTCAGACTTTTGGTTTAGTGGCTCAAATCTGAAATCCTTTCACAAATGAAAGCGTAACTAATTCAAGTTTTATAAAACAACAGAACTCTTTAGCTCAAACCAAAGCATCAGAAGCTGCAGAAACTCTTTTTAGGCTTTTCAGATCAATCTTTTCATCACAAAGTTTATCATCATTTTGTTTAAACTGCATGATTTCTGCTTCAAAGCTCCAAGATTTAGAACGCTGGAAGACGAACCTCTGCAGAACGTGAGGAGTTGGAAGACTTCTCTCTGGAGCGTTCTGCGAGAAGGAAAAACGTGGCATTAATGACAGGTGTAGCGTGAGCGGCTGTCCTGCTGCATCCATCCAATAATACTCACCCCCTGCACCCAGGGGTGCTGGAGAACCTGAGCGGCGCTGAGGCGCTGAGTGGAGTCCCGAACCAGCAGCTTGGAGATCAGATCTTTGGCTCCGTCTGTGATGTGAGCCCAGTCTTTGTCTGGAAACTCGTACTTTCCCTGCTGGATGCTCTCAAACAGCTGACTCTGAGGACACGGATCAATAAAGGTTTGATTTTGAATAGAAGCTCCAGGTTTTACCCTGAAATGTTGTCAGGTAAACCGAATACATGTGAAGGATTTAATTCTGGATCCTCGGATTCTACCGCAAGATATCACACAACTGAAGACTCGGATCTGAGGAAAAATAATCTGATCTCAGGAAATATAATCTGATCTGAAGAAATATAATCTGATCTCAGGAAATATAATCTGATCTCAGGAAATATAATCTGATCTCAGGAAATATAATCTGATCTCAGGAAAGATATTCTGATTTCAGGACAAATAATCTGATCTCAGGAAAAATAATCTGATCTGAGGAAATATAATCTGATCTCAGGAAATATAATCTGATTTCAGGAAAAATAATGTGATTTCAGGAAATATAATCTGATCTGAGGAAAAATAATCTGATCTCAGGAAATATAATCTGATCTGAAGAAATATAATCTGATCTCATGAAAGTAATCTGATCTGAAGAAATATAATCTGATCTCATGAAATACAATCTGATTTTATGGAAGATATTCTGATCTGAAGAAATATAATCTGATCTCAGGAAATATAATCTGATCACAGGAAATAGAATCTGATCTCAAGGAAGATATGATCTGAGGAAAAATAATATGATCTCAGGGAAGATATTCTGATCTGAGGAAATATAATCTCATCTCAGGAAAAAATATCTGATCTCAGGAAGAATAATCTGATCTCAAGAAAGTAATCTGTTCTTGGGAAAGTAATCTGATTTTAGGAAAATAATCTGATCACGCCAAAAAATTTAACTTCAGTTAAATAATCTGATCTCTGGAGAAAAAAAAAGTTCAAATGAAAAATAATCTGATTTTAGAAAAAAAATATTCAAATCTGAGGATAATAATCTGATCAGGACAAAAAAAATGTAATTTCAGTTAAAAAATCAGATCTCAGGGTTTTCTTGAACTGATATTCAACCTTCAGTTCTGCTAAAGGAGAAACTGAACTTCAGTCTAAAGTGTTAAACTGCGTCCTCCTTACAGTCTATCAGAAATCTGAATTCTGGTTTTGAAAAGTAAAGAGTGACTGAAGTATCTGAGCGTCTCCTTTGATCAAATTCAGTAAATAAAGGGAGTGATGGTCTGGTGCTCCTCTATTATGACTTTAGCAGAGGACCCTCCTCTTTTACAGTAGATTGAATAATTAAATCTCACATTTTTTGTGATCAAAACCCTAAAAGCAAAGACCCATCCTGTGCTTCATGAGCTGGAGACCAAAGAGGTTTAAAATCTGAGAGAAATAAAAACCAAAAGTGACGTAATGTGGTTTACCCTTCACATTTATTCTCATTTGTTTTGTAATTATAACATAAAGTGGGATTGGAGCTACCCAGAATCCTTTGCAGTCACGCTTAAGCATTACACTAAAGAAATCCCGACAGTTTCTTTTATTCATGCAAATCTGCTGCAGTAGGAGGATCTTAAAGTGTTTTATTTTGAAAGGATGCTGCATGTGCTTCTGTCAAGAGTAAAAGAAGTTAAATTGATTATTTATAGGAGTTATAATTCCATCTTTGTTTCGTTCAAAGCATCCGAGGACAGATGCCTTCAGGATTTATCCATGTCAGAATACAAACTGAACTGAGGGGTGTCAGGGACATTCCAGGTCTCTTATGTTTCATCCATCTTTGCTCTGCAGGCTGAGGTCTCATTCACACCCAAAACAATAAAACTCTAATAGGTGACCTCTGACCCACACATCAGCAATCAGACCTGGAGCTGCTTGGAGGAGCAATCATGTTTTTCATTCTCTCTAAAGATCAGAATCCAGAGATCTGGAGCTTCAGACGTCAGGGAGATGCTGACATGTTTCTTTGGAACTGGGGACAGAAAGTGAGGCGACTTCTCATGTTTGGTTGGAATAGAATTCAGAATCAGCTCAGCCTGTTAAGAATGAGGAAAACCTGAATCTGATAATCAGAGAAGACGAGGACAATGACTAAAACATCTGGAACGGCTGTAGAGGATGAACTGATCGAATCGGATCCCAATCTAGAATAAACTGTTGCTGGCTGTAGTTTATTCTATTGGACTAGAACAGTAAAGCTCCAGCAGTTTCAGTGTTTGCCATTAATATATTTGATCAGATGTACAGTAAACACTGAGACCTGGTTAATAGGGCTGTGGATCAATACTTAGGAGGTGATCCGATTAGATCAGGGGGGTCAAACTCAATCACACAGGGGGGGGAATCCAAAACACACCTTAGGTCACCGCCGAACAGGAGAAACATTTATTGAACACTTACAACTACATTTTTAAAAGTTTAAAACTGTAACTTTTTAACATAATTAGGAACTAGATTTATAACATTACCTGTGACAATGCTAATGTGAATGCTGTAAGCTGAATTTGACCACTGAAGATGCTAAAATTGATAACTAAAAACGCTGAAGCTAATAGCCACCTAACATATTAGCTAGACTCAAAATCATCCAAAAAGCTAACAGAATGCCAATTTTTAAAACTTCAAAACTGTAACTTTTTAACATAATTATGAATAATAAAAAGGCAGGAATATTATTCCAGAATAAATCAACTTAAACCTTAAATAACTTTCAATATTTTACTCTCCATAAAAATATATTTTGTCAAAATTATACAAGTTAGAAATAAACGCAAGATAACATCGGGTCATTAATAACAATAAAATAAAATGATCTGGAGGGCCGGATCCGGCCCTCGGGCCTTGACTTTGACACGTGTGGATTAGATTAATGAATACGGACCAACAATTTGCAGATTGAACCACAATTTAAAGTCTTAAGTTTGAATGATTTTTACATGTTTGTCTTTTTATAGAATGCATAAACATTAAAATATTTTTCATTTAATCAGCATCATTTATACCTTTATTTAAAAGTAGAGGTTGGACAAAATACCAGTATGGAGAACTATTGGGATTTTTCAATTCAAGAATTATTTGCGGTCTCTCTTTTCCTTAATTGTTTTTTTAAATCCACCAGGGGGCGCTTTCAAGAGCATAACAGTGTAGATATGTTTGGTATTGGTGCTACTCATCAATTTTTACCAAACGGATACGTTTTTAGCCTTAAAGGTATTATAAACTGTCCCGGCGTGAACTAGAAAATAGAAAAACACTCACAGTCCTTTGATCTGAACTTTTTTCCTCTTTAGAGGAAACTGATCACAAGATTTTTGCTATATTTCTAAATTCAAATTTTTAATACTATTTTTGTTTTTAATTTATTCAATTTATTGATCTATTTTACCTTTTTTTCATTTATTTCAGTAAATTGCACTTCATTCTCTTAAAAAAAACCCCACACTTGATAGTTTTACTTTGAAAATGAGAAGTTTCACACTTTACTCTGAAGGTTCACCTACTTCCTGTCACAGTAGCACATACAGTTTTGTTTAGTTTATCTACTTAATTCCAACATTTTCCTGCATTTTAGAGTGATACTTATAGAGCATGAAGTTTATTTTTTGACACTTCATTAGATTTACTGGGTTTCGACACGTTTCTTCACAATAAATTTAAGATTTTCAAAAACTTGTCATATGAAAAATTAAGATTAATTTCTCTGCCTAATTCCCAGCCTTATTGACGAAGAAAAAATGACATCATCGTCAGTAACAGAGTAACGTAATCGATTACAGTTTAGATTTCAGTAATTAAATTACTATTACTAGACGACAGAAAACCTTCATTACTTCATTATTCACATGGTGCAGTAAAACCATCAGAGATCAATAAACCAAATTTGTGATCTAATGTTGTCTTTTGGTTAAATGAAACAAAATTAACACCAATAAAAAATAAAAAAAAAGATTACTGTGCTAATCCAGAGTTTGAGATTGGTCAAAGTAAGATTTAGAGACTATAAACATGGACGAGTTTGTACAGGAGATATTCGATTATTCCAATTAGTTGACAAATACTGAATTATTTGTTATACTGAAGAGCGGGATAAATGCAGTGAAAGCTCCTTCTTTGTCATTCTCTTCTAACTTTGGCTTCATCCTCAATCTTCCTCCTAATCAACCTTCCCTGAATCTTCTTTTTTCAAGGACTTTTACTCATAAAAATGTGTTTATTTGCTGCATGTTTCACTTCTACCATCGCATCATTGTTTTATCTTGAACTATAAATCTCAATTGTGTTCAGAGGAATCATGTTTGTTTTTTGTTATATTGTAAACTAACCAACATTCAACTAGCATAGAAATATTCCCACTCGACTGTAAATGCGTCAGCTTCTTGTGCTTTGGGGCGTTTCATGAGGCTGAAGCGGTGCTTCTCTTTTGTCCTTCTTCTTCGTCTTTTCTTTTTAAATCAGCGATTGGTATCCAGCGAGTTAATAAACGCACTTTACTTACACAGTCGTGGTAAGAAAAAGTAAAACTTTAGACCAGAAGTCATACAAAACGCATCATTTTTAAGAACAAAATATATGTAGGACTTTTTAAGACCTTTTTTTTTAATTCAAGGCTTTTAAGACTTTTGAAGACCCCACAGGAACCCTGGATTTATTAAGATCATAAATCATCTCAAATATTACTAACATTCATATTTCTGGAATAGATCCCAAACATCAGAGTTCTTGGACCACTAGGTAAACATACCTGGCACGCTTTACAGGTTTCTCCTCTGTCCCAACCACAGTCGGTACCACAGTGGCCCGTGAAGGGGGGGCTTCCACTCAGCAGGATGTAAAGAATGACGCCGAGACTCCACAGGTCGCAGCGCTTGTCATAAAAGGAGGCCTCGTCCGTAAAGACCTCCACCACCTCTGGAGCCATGTACTCCGCAGAGCCACACTGAGAACGACAAAGATCAGGTCTGTGCGAGCTAACCAAGGAGGTTCGGTTCCAATGTTCTGCTGGCGTACCGGTGTGGTGAGTTCAGGGGTCGTGATGGGAGTGCAGGCACTGCTCAGCTTAACGCCACTACCCAGGTCAAAGTCGCAGATTTTTACGGGCGACACCTGATGAGAAATGAAGAGAACGTTCAGTTATCACCAGTAACTCCACTTATAATTATTCTATTGACAATATAGATCAGTTTACTTTGAAAAAATGTATAAAAATTAGGGCTGTGAATGTCGACGCGCGCGATTAATAGAACATAATTAACTTGTTAATATTTATTATTGACCTCAGGGATCCTGCCATGCAGCTGAGAGATCAACGTAATAAAACTGTCTAAAATAGACTTCATTTTTTTTACATTCAGTGATTGAGATTGTATTAAATTATGAACAAAGATATCTTTTATTTTAATAAATAAGGCGGAGAACGAACATCAATCTGACGGCTGTAATGCAGCAGCAGCGCACCCGCTATGAGGGGCGGAGCTAAACGGAGCTGTCGGCTAATAAAAATCCAACGAGGAAACAGACTATTATTTTATTTTGGGATGATGACAAACGTGAATTTTACACAATAACGAGCACCGCCTCTGTCTAAAAATTGCTGAAACTCAGCAGTTCTCTGCCAAAGTCCCGCCCACCGACGAGGCGAGCAGTTCAAATCAAAATTGTTCTATTATTTTTCACAAACACATTAAAGAAAATGTATGAGAAAAAAAGAAAAAGCTGAAAAAATAAGAAAAAACAGAATTCCAGGAAAAATGTCAAATAGACAGAAGTGATAAATTCTTATTTTTTGGGCTGCCTGGTGTCATTTTAACCTGGATTTTTATGTATTTTCATTCAAAAACCTGTTGATTAGTCTGTTGGCAGATTTTACTCTTGATGTTTTATAAAATTAAACCTCAAAATTTCATTCTGTTGTAAAAACTGTTTTTTAAAAACGTTTTAGGGGTTTCCACAGCCAAATAAATCACATTTTTCCAGAAGGAATTTTCTGTTTTTACATGATTTTATGTCTAGTGTGGGAATAAAATATAGAAAAATGACAAAATAAGGAAGTGCCACATAGGAGAAGTTGTGCTGATTACAATGATATTAAATAAGCAAACAGGTGATCTTTTAGAGTGAAAATACAGAAAATTCAAAAGTAGACAAAAACTGAGTTTTAGACCCTTAAAGGGTTAAAAATAAACATTCTAAATGTACAATTTTGCGTGTGATTTTATGTTGACTCTTCAAAAAAAAAAGGCGATTAATCGCGATTAATTTTTTTCCAGATTTGCGATTAATTTGTTAATTTTTTAATTGATTCCCGGCCTTAAAAAGCACTAACTCAACAGCTTTTTTAACCCTCTTAGGACCACTTACCCTATCGGTGAACTCACACAGAATATTTTCCAGCTTGAGGTCTCTGTGGGCGATCCCTGCATGGAACATAAACGCCCATCATTGACATACGTTAATGAACTGTGCTGGAATATCAGCCTTTAATTTTCCCACCTTTTGTGTGTAGAAAGTCCAGCGCTTGGGCGATGTCCCTGACGACTCTGCTGGCCTCCAGTTCATTAAAGTGCTTTCGATTCTGGATGTGAGTAAGAATGGATCCTGGAAAACACAGAAACGATTCATTTCCTTATGATGCCAGTAAATAAAATATACAACTTTATATTTGCAGATTGCACAATTACTGTCATAAATTCTATCTTACCACCACGCAGCTTTTCAAACACCAAATAAAAGCAGGAGCTGTCTTCACAAAACTGGTTCAGTTCCAAAATGTTTCTAAACCAAAACATTTACAGACGGTTAAAAACAGCTTCTATTGTCGTGCTGCAGAAAAATGAAACAATCATTTCGTCACACACTTGTTTCCTTGGCACTGGTAGAGAGTTTCAACCTCCCGGAATACTCTGCTGCGGCTGTGACCTGCACTCTTTTCTATGATCTGTGCAGAAGAAAACAAATGTTTGTATTTCTGTTTTATAATCAAGTTGTTTAACCTGCTAAAAAAGAAATCAAAATACCTTTACTGCAAACTCTTGGCCATTCTGCAGACTCACACATCCTTGAACTTTAGCGAACGCCCCCTGACCAAGTACCTCATCTGTCAGTTTGTACAAATCTGTGGAAAGTAACAAGTATTACAACGTAAGCAGTGGTAAACAGTTCTATTTTTATTTTACATTTGAGCTATTTTACCATCAAAAGTGCTAGTGGAGCTGTCTGCTGCTCGACTCCTTTTCTTTTTCTTCCTTTTAGCAGCATCTGGGATGTTCATTGGCTGGCTCGTCTCTACAAAGATGTCCGCACAAGCATGTTTTATTAGAGCATTACACAACTTAAATCTACACACATAACAAAGCTGGTGTACCTGTTGGGCCGTGAGGGAGGTGTTGTCTTTCTTCCGTGACCCCATTGTCCTGATTTACCCCAGAGTTTTGCCCCACTTGGCCAAACGCCAGGGAGTTACCCTTTAACAGAAAAAATTAGGTCATGTCGGAGGATGAGAGAGTAAACAAAGACAGTGGTAAAGCTGAAAAGAACTGAAAACCTTAATCACTGAGGCTTGAATGAGAAATAATAATTATTCCCACCTCTATAAGTAGAGGTGGGATCAGATAAATTCACTTCTTCCCACTCCTTTTCAAGGAATCAAATTATACTCAACTTTAGCTAATAATTACTATATTTAATGAATCAAATGTGACATATGCGTGTCTTTGTTTTTTATAGTCTAATCAATGCATTTCATTATTTCTGTAATGAGCTTGAAAAATCTCCGTTTTATCTGGTATTGTCTACAACCTGCTTGAAATAAACCAGATCAATCACATTTGACATCATATACATTTATCTGTATTTGCAAAATCTATATATAGTCATAATTTCAGTATTTCTGTAAAACCTTTTATAGACTCAAAAATTAACAAAGACAAACGTATGAATTATTTGACTATTGCTATAATTTCTCATGTTTTTATAAAATAGAGATATAACAGGAGAGGTGAGACGGCAGGAAACACTCCAGCTGATCGTACATCTCATGTCCAGGCATTACCAGAAGCACTTCCACAACCACTGATAGTTATAATGAGTCACAGGAGAATGATGAAACTTCCATGTTTCCATGCTGATAACCACACTGTGTGTGGACTACTTTCTGGTGACCTCTTATCATGAACCAGGAAGTGAAGTCAGGAGTAATAACAGAACACATCAAACCTGAAGAGAATGCTGGATGGTCTGCAGCTCCGTCATCACTCCGTTCCTCACCATATCTGCCAACTGACAGTTCCACGAAAATGAACCACGTCAGTCAGGGAGACGGTGCAAATGTCGTCTCCGAATCGACTCTAATAAGGGTTTTACATTTTAAAATGTTCATTCATCCGCTTCCGAACCTTGTTTATACCCAGATAAAGCTTCGACAGTTACTTTAATGTTGTTTATTAGTCGCTTAAATGTGAAAACACATCACAAATCTCTAAATAATAAACGAGAACATCCTAAATAAACTGGTAAACACTCGTTCGTAGTAGCTACACAAAGTTTAACAACGTTCTCAATCATTACAAAAGCTCAATAACACAAATAAACAGTTAAAACTTAACTAAACGAAGACAAATATCTACTATTATAAAAGAGGAAAAGATTTGCAGTAGAAATATAAGAGTTTGGCGTTCGCTGCCCCTACAGAAACTTACCTAATGTTTCTTCCGTTAGCTTGATCCTAACTAGCTAGTAGGTTAGCATGTCCGCCGGCTAGCTAGCAGCCGTAAACATACTCGTTTTGGTAAAGTTTAAAGTTATTTATCGGTCAAACAGAGATAGATTTAAGTCACAAACGAATAAAAAGCCTCAAACCTGGTTTCCAGACCAGTAAAATCCCTTCTGTCACCAGCTGATGTAAGCTCCCATTGCTAGTATCGACCAGTCAGACGGCCAGTGACGTACGGGCGGGAAAACACATCAACACATTCCGGCTCCTCCTCCCCTGGCACTCCGCTTCTACCATTGGTTAGAAGGAGGGCATCTGACTACGTCACAGGGCTGGTCTCATCAGGGCTTGCGACTGAACCATCTTATAAATAAAGTTTTTTTTTTAAGTGACTATATCAACGCTATTTTTACCTCTTTTAATCTTTTTTCAAATGTTTTATACTGTTAAGGTTTAATTATATAAAAAAATAAATAAATAATAATGATTATCATTATTATTATTATTACTATTATTATTATGTAGTTACATGATTATAGTTAAAATATGGTCAAATAATAAATGAACATTTCCAGAACAATTCCACTCTAGAGGTTGGATAAATAAATAAATAAATAAATAAACAAATAATGAAGAGTCAGATTTAAAAGTTAGAAGCACTGCACACTTTTATGCTACACACATTGTACAAAATACAAACTCATTCATTCCAGTAAACAAAGACTGCTGATCAGAACACACACATGGACAACGGAAAACAATTTGTTTGAAATGAAAGTGTTTGTTTTGAATTCATGAAGACATGTAAGCACCACAAGTATAGAAAAAATAAATGAAGAACATGGATCAGTTTAAAAATCTTTCTGTTTACAAAAATAACAAACATAAAAGCATCAACAAATGTATGTAAAGTTTTTTTGAAACTGGTGTTTCCTCTTGAGGCTCAGATAACATTTTCACGTCTTTTAATTTTTGTCTTTAGGGGTTAGTTGCATATCTTCTCTGTCATCTCTCTCTGCAACAAAAGAAAAACAGAAGTATGAAAATTACAGTACAATTTAATGAGGGGAAAGACTTGAAAACTATTATTTCATAAGAACTGAAGGTGAAACAGTGAAATAAAAACTGCAAATTTCTGACATAAATATTTCTCTCTAATTACTCTCCACTGGAGGAAAACACATCTCAAGATTTGCAGCAGAGAAACTTAAAGACCCATTCCAAGAAAAATTGTCTTTTTAACACATTCTTATGGCATTTTTCTGACGATGAAGGACATTTATAGAGACAATTAAAAGCACATTTCTGAGTATTTCTTTATTCAAGTTGCTGTGAGTCAGGAGCAGACGAAATAAAAATGTGGTAGTGATGGAAGTGCTACAATCTCCCTCCTCCATCTTATTCTGATGGATCCACTGTCAGACAAATAGATCCATGAATGTCTTTGAACGAGCTGGAATCTGGATCTAAACTGTACGGCTGGGTCGAAACGATAGTGCTCGCCATTTATTTTACACCAATAATGTTAGATTGGGTTTTGAGGGGCTGTAAGCTAGCAGGACAAAAGGATGATGGGAAAGGAGTGCAGGCTTACTCTTCAGTAACAGTCCTGCCCACAACTCAGAGGTGAATTTCTAATGAACTCCTGCCGCTCTGCAGAAACTATGTCCAGAAAACGATACAGATTTTTGGATTTTTGTTTAAAACGCCTCAACTATAATTACAAGACACTGGGTTTAACTGCCACAATAAGAATGTCAGCATTTATTCTTAATTTGTTTAATTCTTATTTTGCATATTTATTTTGTATATTTCTGAGGGACGGAACCTTTGTTAGACTGTGGTGCGCAGAGAAAACTTTTGTCGAAACGCCACTTGTTGAGTTTCGTATGGAAAAAGAGATCAAGCAAAGAAGATGGAAAGTTAAGACACATATGATCAAAAGACTGAAAAGAAAAGATATTTTAACAGTTGTGAAGCTGTATGGAGAAGTTTTCGTGCTTTGTTTTTTTTTTTTGGTGAATGCCCCAGTGAGGTACGCATTTTCATTTTTTGTTAATATAATTTGTTACAGTGAAATTTGTATTTAAGTTATTCATTTGTGAGTTAGTTTGACTTTGTGACCAAAGAAGAGGAATGAAGTCATCAGCGCAACAAACTGCGGTACTATTTGTTATTGGTGCTTCCTCTTCTACTTTTCATTTGCTTAGAGGAACAAATAAGCTTGTCTTTCAATACCAAAACAGTTTTATTTTCAGCTCATGTGATGGAAAACTGAATGGAGAAAAGGAACACTGACTGCTGTAATATAGTACATTTTTCTACCTTTTTGAATAGTGTATATATTACCCCCTTCATGCTGTATATCACTCATTTGCAGCGTACCGTTTAATCAAAAACTAATTTAACATCCCCTGAATGAAAAATAACAAAATAATATGGGAATAAATCCAGACGTGAATATCGTAGCCAGACTGTGTTAGGGGGATTTGGTATCAATTCTGGTTTGTTTGAAACAACCTCCATCTTTCTCAGACCCCGTCTGTGGACTCACCAGCGGCTGCAGCTCAGAGTTGTCGATGAGGTTGAACTCTGAGATGAAGTAGTAGTAGTGTTTGTAGCAGGTGTTGATGTGGGCCTCTGCACCCATGCTGCAGATGCTGTCGAAGTGGTGGATGTAAACGTGCACAAAGACCCTGAACAGACGGCTCAGGATCTTCTTGCAAACCTGCTGGAAGTTCTTGGGGAAAGGAACACCTAAGGAGGGGAAGAAGAACTAAATCAGCAGATTTTCTATGGAAAACAAATCCAGAAAGAATCATTTTTGTTGCTTAGAATATGTAGTTCAACAGAGATTTTCATTTGTGAAATTTGACTCCTCCAATGGGGGAATCAGTTTATCGGTTTAACCCCCTAAAAGCTGAGCATTAACAGGGATGCACCCATTTCAGAGTCTTTGGTGTGACACGACTTCTCAAATCTCGACCTTCTAGTCTCAGGGCGGACACTAGAGGTGTGTATTGGGAAGAGTCTGGCAATACGATCCATATCTTAATACCCAAATAGTTGAGGTAGACCTCTGCTAACCTCCCTGAGTTTGTTCATGAGGAATAAGATACAAAAGCCTTGTTTAGAAAAATATTTAATTTATTAAAAAGGAAATAATTGTTATTAAAAGTTAGAAGCTGACCAACCCTGATCCAACACACCATGTAGTAAAAACTTGACTCCCTTTAGCATTAATATCAGCACCTTTACCTAAGACACGACCAGTAGTAGTAGTAATACATTTGGGGGCTCGTCCGGGATGAGGAAGTAGTTTTTTTGGGTAGGTGCCAGCATCCTTTCCCCGGTGTGACCAGAGTCCGGACTCAAACCAGGTAATTAAAGCATAATCTTGCAATTCTGTACACTTATTTACCTCAACACTCTTATGATACGTATCGTGATATATCCCAAGAAGACTAAACCAGAACTATTTTTTACTTTTTTTAAGAGATGAGATTTAGAAAAAATTCTACCTGAATATTAGTGCGTCTTTCATTGTAATAAAGTGGTAAAATTCATGATCATAACATGAGCAACTGGAACTGTATCTCATTTACAAGTTTCTTTTAACCACAAATTCATGGTGCTTTTATTTTGGTAAATTAAAAATATTTGTTTTAAAGGGAAAATTCAACTTTGTCTGATTTTGACAGCAAAATATTGTTCAGTTTAACACAAAATAAATAAATAAGATTAAATGTATCTTAAACAATAGGGTTAATATAAATATTTTCAGACTATAAAGTAGATTATTTAAATATTTAATTCTGAAGTTTTGTCTAAAAATGGCACGATCGTAGTTATTATACACTGGGAAATTATCAAATTATTTCTAAACACATTTGTCTAAATCAAAATTGGATTGAATTAAGGGGATCCTCTAAATTTAGTAAATATGATGGACGATCCCATTTCTAGAGTCTCTGGTGAGACTCCGCCATGGATTTGAACCAACAACCTTTCAGTCTCAGGGCAGACACTCCACCACAAGGCCACAGAGTAGGAATGAGAGGGAATTCTTCAGATTTAATAAGCATTTCTGACAAATAAATTGAAATGTAAGAAGGTCAAACGTTGCTCATGGAAACAATTCATTTCCAAATGGGTATTAGTAGTTAAGGAGCCCAATTTGGTCTTAAATATGGCTAATTTTAGTCATTTAAATTAGTGAAAGAAAGTATTTATATGAGGTTCTGTGAACTTTTAATAAGCTGTTTGGTTTCTGATTCTTTCTGAGGGTCATGAAGGATGAGGAGCAGATTGGAAAAAGGAAAAGAATGTTAGGAATTCCAATGTTTTAGCCAAATATAACCGTTTTTTCTGTATTTTTAGTGGAAACCGGAGCTCCTTCCACAAACTTCTTTTTCTATAATGACTCTCAAGATAAACATAAAACCAACATGAATGATTCTGCTCTAAATGTCACGTTTGTTGTCCAATTAGCCTGTATTGACCTTAGAAACCACATTTGAAAGATTAATGAAGCAGAACTGACACCACAAACACACCACTAGGAGCAGCAGGTTCCTCACATTACACCCCCAACCAGACCAGGCGCCTCCCCTCGTTGGTTCCTCACACACACCTACTCTGGTGGGAAAGATGTCCTCGTCGTTGATCAGGGACTCTATCCAGTCCATCAGCAGGTTCATGTACTTCAGGGCGGGCAGCTTGGTGGGTTTCCTGTAGTCCTCGCCGTCCCGCCATCGGTACTCGTACTTCAGCCCCCCAGACATGATGGGACACGTGCGCTCCGTGCAGTACTCGCTCATGGTGCCGTAGATCAGGTTTATCCTGTTGAAGAAATCCACCACGTGAACTGCGATCCAGTCGTTGAGGCTCTCCCCGTCTGGCAGCTGGACCACCTTCCGCAGGTCCAAGCCCGACTTGAGCGACGCCTGGGCCTTCTTGTAGAGTTCAAAGCGCTGCGTGCCGGGCTCGAACCGTTTCTTGGGTCTGAACGTTTTGTCTTTGCTGAACACTTGTCCCAGACAGAGCGCCATGGACTCAGTGGTTTCCAGAGAATCTCCAGAATAACAGTCAGGTCTGACTTTGAAATTACAATCTTCCTGAGGAGGGATCGGGTAACTGAAACGGGTCACGAGACGTCTGTCATGAGGAGACTGTAGAAACTCGCTTTGGAGGATGTTTCTGTGAAGCACGAAAGGAGCAGAGATGTTAGAACTGGTCCTCACACCAGAAAGACAGAAAATCTCACTGACAGTTAGACTGTTTACCAGAGGACTGAGGCACAGAACAATGAATGTTAGTGAAGTCTGAAAGAAGAACATATGAGAGGCCAAATCAGATTTAACTCATACTATCTTTCATACCTACCATCAAACTTTTTCATACGTACAATCAACTCTTTCATTTATACTATCAAACTCTTTTATACGTACTTTTAAACTCTTTTATATATACTATTAAACTCTTTCATTTTTACTATCAAAAACTTTATGTACTATCAAACTTTTTCATATATACTATCAAAACTCTTTTATATATACTATCTTCATATATACTACCAAGTACTTTAATATATACTACCAAACACTTTCATACATACTATCAAACTATTAAATGAAGTATCATAAAGTATTATCTCTAGGGGTTAATCCTCCCACCTCAGTTTAAATGTGTAAATAAAATAACATAAATAAATAAAATAGTAAATATGGAAGAGTTTGATAGTAAATATGAAAGAGTTTGATAGTATGATTCAACCAAAGTATGAATTAAATCTTATACAGTTTCTTATAGAAACACATAAAGCGTCAGATCAAACCTCTTCAGGTATTAATGGATGTGAAGGACCTCATCACGAGTTTCTGAGTCAGTCATCAAAACAAATTAAAAAGGTTTTGGACCGTCGAGTTTAACTGGAACCGGTGGACGCCAGACTCAACAAAGATTTATCAGTTGAAAGAGCACACGGAGAAATTTCCCCGGAGAAGTGACCTCATCGGCTCTCTGGTAGAAAACATGTCCGTTTGGGGCAGAAGAGCTCAGATACCCAGTCCATGAAGTTTTGCAAAACTGTGAATTATATTTTATTTTCATCGGTGCAGGAATCCACAGATGTGACACACAGTCACTGGCTGCAACCTGATACTATATCCGCGTTTGTGTCCCGAGTCCCGTTTTAAATCTCACCATTTCCTGTGGTTGCTCCGCTGAAGCAACTTCAAGAAGCAGAAGTTTCTGCCTCTCAGAGATCATTGTGGTCTGCTGTTTTTAAGCGAATCTTTCTTTTCTCCACACAGACTGCACATCGACTCGGTTCTGTTTAGGCTGGCAGGGAAACTGTCAGAGAGCAGAGAAGCTGCTGCTTTCTTCTCCCACTCTCTTGGTTTCAGTTCAGATCTGACCTCTGGGGGACGTAAATAACATCAGAACGGCATCAGGGAGGGCTGCACACATTCTAAAGTTTTGGTTCAGGATGAACTTTGACAAGAATGGCTTCAAATGTCACAGCATGAGGAACAAACGGACTTTAGTTCAGCCGACTGTCAGCAGCCTGAAGCGAGTCTCCTCACGTCTGCATGCATTCTTCTCTGGCTGACACTGAAGATCTTTTCATTTAAACCCAGAAAGAAAACGTTTGGCTGGAAAGTTCGACCAAACCAGGAGCTTACGGAAGGGAAAAGCTGTCTCCACTGTACCTGAGGAATTCCCACAGTCGAGTACGGAATGTGGTGGGAATCTGTGGGAAGTTCAGGGAGGATTGGACTCCTCGTGGAGGTCACTTCCAGCTGAATCTCTCCTCCTTTCTGATCCTAACAGCCTGAGAGCCTCCGACACGGCGAAAAGAGAAAAAAAACTTGTTTTGGCTTCTCTTCCTGTGCTGATGTCACATCCTGACTTTGTCTTCTCCATTATGCTATCTCCATGTGTGTGTGTGGAGGTGTGGGTGTGTCCACGAGCTAAAATGGAAAAGAGGGACTGGAAAAACGGCTTTTGTGCGCCTCCCTCTGCTGTTTTTTTCCCCTGTCATCCCGCTGCAGGGCATTTATCTGAGGAGATCCCAGCCCTCTGCCGGGCTCCTGAAAACAGACCCTTCTGCTGAGACACAGCCAGGGGGTCACACTGAACCCCAACACTACGCCGGGACTGCTGCACTCCAGAAGACACTTCACACACGGAAACAAACGTTTCCATCCACCGGCATTCCACCCATCAACAGACGAGGTGTGTTGGCTGGAAACTATCTACTTCCTCCAACCTTCCAGGGGCTCTGTCTCAAAATGAAAGAGTCCCACTGAAGTGTGCAGAATGTTTGTTTTCTGTTCAGTGATGAAGCAACTCAGAAAACATCCTGCTTTGTTTCCTTGAGACCAAATACTCAACCTAAAAATAAAAATAAAAACAAATCAGCTAAAATTTGGTTTTTACACACCATGCCAAACTGAAATTCAAAATGTTGCCATAAAAGTTTGATTAACTTTCAGCTTTTTGCTGAAAGTTAATCAAGGTCAGTTAATCACTGAAGATGCTGAAGGTTTTTGCTGAAAATGGTGACACAATTTACTTTTTCTGAAGGGATATATGGAAAATGCAAAAGCTATTTGCAAAACGTTAAATTTCCTAAAAGACTGGAAATTTCATTAAGGAACCATGAAAGAGCGTTGTAGTAAAATTGCTTAAAAATCCCTAATACATGCCAATTTTGGAAACATATTTAGTTTATAAGAGATAAACTCCAAATTAGCCAGAAAGCTAGCTTGTTGTTCAAATACTAGCTAAACTCCAAAATAGCCTAAATTTCCTCAGTAAACTAAATTAGCAAAAATCGTTAGCATATTGCTGAAATATTAGGTCAACTCCACATTTTTTGAAAATTATTATAAAGATGAAAACATATCCCATGAATATATTTAAAGTTTTTTATTTTATCTTTTTATTTATTTTAACACATAATAAACAATAAACAACAACAACCACTTAACCCCCCCCCCACCCCCCACTATAACTGCACCAGATTATTACAACAAAGAGATCAAATTATATCAAACAGTAGAAATTAAAGTTACAAAAAAAGCTCATAAAGTTCACAGTTGGATCAATTAGTCAGAGCCGTACAGGAACACAAATGTCTCCATCCAAATCCATGGCAGAGACATTTTAGAAAAAAAAGATAGCTAAATGAAATATCCATATGGTGAGAAACCAAAAATAATGATAATAATAATAATAATAATAATAATAATCTGGGGACAGTAGAGACGTACTGACCAACTATACTATCAGTCCTTATCTCTGATCAGATCCAGAACAGTTTGTCAAGTGTTATCAAATCTGGAGTTAGAACATCTAATTTGTTCAAGAGCTGCTATTGGGCATCTTTTGCTCAATATTTCAAATAGAATAAAGTTTATGAATACCAAAAATACAAGCAGTAATGTCCTGAACGAGCTGAACGTTTGGATACCAAGATTGCTGAAAGTGTGATTGAGATTTTACATGCCAAAAAACGTCCAGAAAGGATCAGGAGAATCACTCTAGTGTGAATTCTTACTAAACATTCACACAATGACTTATATTAAACTGTGTGTATTTATTGCTCTTTTCTACCTTCTAAGAAGACACAAAGTTCTTTACAGTCACAGATGACTCCTATAACCACCATGTGCGGTTCAGTGTTTGGCCCAAAAACTGGGTGGAAACCAAACCTGCGATCTTCCAATCAGAGGTGACTGCTCTACCTCTGCTCTACAACCACCAATACTTATAAAAACATGTACTTTTGTTCCCTTTTCTGAACATTTGAATGGTCAGAGTGGCTCCCAGTGATTGAATAAATCCACAAGGGGGCACCAAACTGTGTTGTCATTTTCATATTTGTTTCTCCTTCAGGATGTTATGGGGCAACATAAGATACTGCATTTCAGTTCTTACACTGAATTCAGTGTATTATAAAAAATTATTATTATTTAAAAACATCACATTAGTGAGAAATTATCTTTTAAACTGGAAACGAACAAACAAATTTGTGACAACAACAGAATCATGAGTTCAGTGTCATAAACCAGCTTTGACTTTACTTGTTTACCTTAAAAATGTTTTTTTTTCTTTCAGTTTAAATGAAGAACATGAAGAACCAGCAAACCATTTTTATACTTCAAGAAATTTCCTACAGGAGACGCCTAAAAATCGGATCCAAACGATGATTTAATTTCGAAATATCAGAACTGATATGAAGATTTATGTCGAATCAAGCATCCATGTTGTGTTTAAGCTCAAATAAACCTGAACTAAAACAACTGTTGCACACATTGTTCATATTAATGACTTCCTGACTCATTTCTGAGTGTTGTTTGTGAACTGAAGCACATTTCACGTTTCACTCTCAGTGATGAGTCACGACAAAAATAAGAGAAAAATGCTGCAGGGATCCTCCAGCGCGGCCCCATGTCACGCTTAACTTGCTTTTTGTGAGTCTGTCATTAGAATTTCATCATGTAAAAATGTGACAGGAGGAAGTAGACGGGCACGGCGTTCTCCTTTCTGCACGATTTGTCACTCGTCAGCTTACGGTAAGCCCCAACCATGCGGTCCGACCAACCCGACTGGCAGTACAGACACTCCACATGAAGAAATCGAAACTTTTCCCTTTAAAGTTTGACGATAGAAACCACATATGAGCTCTATAAACTGCTTTTTGTTTTCAAAGTTGGGATAATTCCTTAAAATTGGACACATAGAACATTTCTGGTGTGAGAGCTGAGCCTCTAGGTCAAAGGTCAGCAACCTTTTATCTGTCCTTGGCCAAAACAAATAAACAAAGCCTACAAGCTAAGACTACCAAAATAATAAAATATTAAGATAAAAAAAACCCAGCAGTGTAAGACTGCTGAGGACAAAGAGGGGAAAGAACAAAAATAAATAAAAGAAAAATAAAATAGCATTTTTTAAAGTACTGATTATTTAATTAGCATGTATTTAATTTATATGAGTTAAATGTATAAACTGATGTCTGAGGTTCACATGGATGATAAACTCTGTAGGTTTTTACATCCTGTTGACCTGAAGACTCTTGTTATTTCAACTCTACCTCCAGAATGAACAGATTTAATATGCAAGGAAAAACTTTGGAAAAAAGTTTGATCTTTTATGAGTTAAAAGCACATATCTTGTATTTTTGTTTACATTGGTTACTAGCTGTCCAGAGCTGCACTGAGAAGATCCTGTTTGGCACAGAGCGTCTTTTATTTTGAAAACTTTAAATATATAAATCAACTTTTGAGAGATGCAAGGTTCTTTTTATATTTTTGCTTTTGTTTGTGCCAAAAAATAGACATAATTCATAGTTTTTATTTTTAAAAAAGATGGTCATGAATGCAAATCCAAACTTCCTAAAGGCTAAAGTAAGACTCCGTGGCTCCTTCTGGGCTTTGATCAGGAGAAAGCGAGTCCAAATGGCTCTTTTACTGTGAAAGGTTGTTGACCTCTGACCTAAGGTATAACAAAAGAAAATGTCATTTTTGTCTTGAGTTGTTTGAAACCTTTCATCGGAGTGCATTAGCTCCACAGCGGTGATCCTGTCCGGCACATGGCGTCTTTTATTTTGAAAGGACTTCATTTCAAAAGTTAAAAAAAAAAAAAAAATCCAAATTTTAGAAAAATCTCTGTTTCTTTTTACATTTTTGTTTATTCAGCCAAAAAGAAAAAAAATATATTTAGAGCCGATTGGCTCTTTTATTGTTGAAGGTTCCAGACCATGTAGGTCAAAGGTCAGAGAGGATTTGAGAGGTGACGTCACTGAGAATGTTTTAATGACTTGGTGGATGATTCATAATCACACAGACGGAGCGAGAGTCCTATCATGGTGGAGCTTCAGTGGCAGCACCACACAGAAATCCCTTTTTAAAGCTCTAAACTCATTTTTAGAACAATATCAGTCGACTCATCTCCGCTGGCTGGACAGCGTAAACGCTCATGAGCATCACAGCACATGATGTTTGACTCCCGGATACACGCAGACTTTATCTTATCTGACACCACATTGAGCTGAATGAGAGCTCCATAAACGAGTGTCGTCGTCCTGTCGGGCATGAGGGGAAAATGTTCCCATCATGGGGGCAATAAAAGTCTCCACGCTCAGATGTGGTCATCTTCTACCTCCATTCCTGTCCAAACAGCTTTTTATTCGTCCTGTCTTTAACTAACTCAGATGAGCCTAAAATAATGACTGCTTTAGAAAAAGAAGTTTCTTTGGTGTCTTAAATGTGTCTAAATGATCTCATTTATCTTTAAAAGTACAGATAATTCTTTGAATTCAGAGCTGAGAAACAGGACAAATAAACTAAATATAAACATCACTAATTTAGTGTTGTTTTAAAAAGACTTCTAAAGATTTTTTTCCCATTAATTATTAATTTAGAGGCATGTTGTGATGAAAAAAATTCTATAAAACAAAAAAATATATATAATTTACTAAACACTGGATGGAATAAAACTGTAAAAAAGAAGATTTATTTTCTTTAAATATACAACAATATTATTTTAAATAAAGCTTGGAGCTTCAGTTTGACATACGGACAACAAAGTAACTTAAAAAAAAAAAACTTAAAAAAACCCCACAAATTTCAGTCTAAATACACAAACTTTTAGTTTAGTTTCCTACGCTTTTGGATTTTTACAAAGATTTAAAGAAATTAAAAGAGAATTTGTGAATTTGTAAATTTACATTATTAAAAACAAGGCTCTGTGTTTCCAGAACACAAACGCTCTGAAAAGAAGACGTTCACATTTTTACATCCAAATAAACAAACAATGGAAAATACTATTGACAGAACTAAAAAAATATAAGAAATTCTACTTAAAGGTTAAATGATTTAAATGACATCATTTTAATGGTGACTCATTGTTTTATAGAATAAAGAAAACTACATCTTTGTAATTCCAGGCAAAGTTCGTGTGGGAAGAAACTCCATCTATGAACAAAATATTAGCAGAATAATGAGAGTTTCACTATGACAGGAAGTTATTCAGCACTAGAGGTAGAGCTTAGGGAAAATCTAGATCACTTGTCAAAGTCACGGCCCGGGGGCCGGATCCGGCCCTCCGAGTTATTCTATCTGGCCCTCCAGATCATTTTATTTTATTGTTATTAATGACCCGATGTTATCTTGCGTTATCATTTATAACTTGTATCATTTTGATTAAATATGTTTTTATAGAGAGGAAAATATTAAATGTTAAGGCTTAAGTTGATTTATTCTGGAATAATATTCCTGCCTTTTTATTATTCAGAATTATGTTAAAATGTTACAGTGTTAAAGTTTTAAAAATTAGCATTTTGCTAGCTTTTTGGACTATTTTGGCATTTAGTAAGATTTTTTTCAGGATATTTTGGAGTTTATCTAATATTTCAGCTACATGCTAGCTGTTTTGGATAATTTAGTCTTTTTTCTGTTTTTAAGGCTGTTTTTTAAGCTAGTATTTCAGCTACATGCTAGGCAGACCTAAATTATTTCAAGTTTTTAGGCTAATGTGGCATTTAGCTAACATTTTAGTTGACTATCAGCTTCAGTGTTTTTAGTTATTTATTTCAGCATCTTCAGCGGACAAATTCAGCTTCCAGCATTCACGCTAGCATATATATCTAGTTCATAATTATGTTAAAAAGTTACAGTTTTAAAAATGTAGTTAGTGTGTTCCATAAATGTTTATCCGTGACCTCAGGTGTGTTCTGGATTTTGGCCCCTCTGTGATTGAGTTTGACTCTCCTGCTGTAGAGGATCAAAAATGAGGCGATAAATTTCACATCCAATGAATTCTGAAGGAAGTTTGTTATTCAAAAAGATTCTATCTACAGAATTAAGATAATAAATTGTTATTTTTTCACAATCAGATTATATGTCTTTCTTCTAAATAAGATTTTGATCACTTATACTAGAAATTTGAAGTTCGGAGCAGAACAAGAAAGGCCTTCAGCTTTTAAAACGAGATAATCTCTGAATTGTTATTTTCTTTTCTGGAATAAGAAGCTGAAAGTTTCCACTTTTGTTTTCATCTTAGTAATAGTGAAACGTTTATCTTTTGCTTTTAGTTTGACATGAATTCCTGAAGTGTGTGAATGGAAGCATCCTTCAGGGGAGATCGCTCAGACTGAAGATGCAGAAGTCCCCTCAGCAGCAGCATGGTCTTCCCTGGATGAATATGACATGTTTCGCGGTCTCTGGTCTTCCTCCTCACACTGGAGGTGACATTTGATTACGTCCATACAAGGCGACCGCTCGGGTGGGCGGTGCGGACGTGGCCCCGCCCCCCTCGGAGCTCCATCTAAGGGCTGGGTCAAGAGGAAGATTTAAACCGAGGAGGAAGAGGAAGCTCGCCCAACTTGTGACACGCGCCTCTCCCGCCAGCTGTGGACTCCCGCGCGGCCTCGCTTCCTCCGAGTGAGTCTTCATTTGACGTTTCTTTGACTTTCGGCTCGTTTTCTGATGTTTTAGGGGGAACGTTTTGGCGCTCTCCTCTCGAGGTCACGGAGTTCGTCAACTCCTGAGATGATGATGATGATGCTGCTGCGAACTTTTACCGATTAAACTGCGTCCGTGTGGAGACTCCAATCATTAGTTTATGACGAGGCTTGTGGAGGATCTTCACCTGAGCAGGTGATGGAGATCTGACAGATTATTAAGGCTCGCGGCTGTCAAAGGAGACGATATAATCTCTAATCTCATTTTTTCACTTCTTTCTTTGATCTCCTTTGATCTAAACGGTTCCAGTAGTTAACTGTTAACCAGCTGAACAATGGACCGGCCCCCAAAACGATTCATGTCCGTCACTTTTTATTTCCATAAAAGGGTATTCTTCTATTCTAACACTAATCTAGTTTTCCTTTGATCTAAATGGTTCAGTAACTGAGATAAAGAGCTGTCTTTAAAGACTAAGTCCCACTCTCTGAAGTTCTCAGTCGTCTAATCCTCTGGTTAACTATCAACATTAACCAGCTAAACTATGGAAGAATCACTAAACTCCAGTTAGTCATCTATAAAGTGTCCTATTCTAATGCTAATCTTAATCTCCTTTGATCTTAACGGTTCCAGTAGTTAACTGTTAACCATCTGAACAATAGACAGCCGCTAAGATCAATTCATATCCGTCACTTTTCTGTATTCTTATTTCTATGAGGAGGTATTCTTCTATTCTTATGCTAATCCTAATCTCCTTTGATCTCCTTTGATCTAAAAGATGGTTAACTGTTAACCAGCTGAACAGAAGTTCAATTCACATCTGTCACTTTTGTTTATTCTCATTTTCATGACAGAAGGTATCCTTACATTCTAATCCTAATCCCCTTTGATCTCCTTTGATCTGAATGGTTCGGTAACTAAAATAAAGAGCTGCCTCTAAGACATTCCCACGTTCTAAAGTTCTCAGTCTTCTGAACCTGTGGTTAACCAGCTAAACTCTGGATAAACCACTGAACTCCAGTTGGTCACCTATAAGGTGTCCTTCTGGTTCAGAACTACTTTATTTTGGGCACAACTTCATTAAAAATTTCCATTGTGTTGTAACATTTTCATTTGAATCATTGGCTATTATAAACTATAAACTCGTAAAGAGTTGGAGCTCAAACTAATATGGCTGACTCGAGGTATTTTCACCTTAAAGCCCCAATGGTAATATTTGGCATAATTAAATAAACATTTCTACAAATATTTGTTTTCTACTAAAGGAAATGAGTACCAGTGACGAGTTGAATACTTTTCTTGCGTTTTGTTTCCTTGCATACAGTTTCCAGCCCTCATCAATGCTCCATCCGCGACTGTTAACAGTGCAAACAAAAAGCTTTAACTAGCGACGACGAGATAATGACGACCTCTCAAGGTCAACCAACCCGCTTGTATCCCTGCTAATGTCAACAGCTGGGCCGTGGAGTGACAGTCGCCGCCTCCCTCTGTTATCACTCCGCACGCCTCCAATGTCAACACGGCCGGCTTCACGTTAAGGCAGAGCGAGTGTCAACGTTTCAGCCAATTACAACAAAGAATATCTCAACGATTTATTAAAAATAACTTTGGTTTGTGGAGCCGTCGTACTTCCTGCTGGTTACTTTCCCCGATCGATGATTCTGGACCTCATTTTTCCCACTTCAACAGACGTCCTTCAGCACCGGGCTCTCCTATTTATTAATCTTACCGGAGCCCAAACTGATAAAATGTAAGAGTTATGACTACTGTTTGAACTGGATATCTTTACAATGCCATCCTTTGGCAAACACTTGCTTAGGATTTCCTGGATTTCAGTAAGAGGACTCTGTCCCTGCTGAGGAACAAATTATTAAAAATAAATGAGTCACTTTATCAGATTACAGGCTGCTTTTGTTTATGATGGTCTAAATACAAACCTCACCAGGTCGCACCACCACCTTCACCTGGTGGGAGTTCAACCCAATGAATCAAAGACCCAAGAGGTCTGAATCTGAACAAATTCAAAAACTGACAGAAATGACTGAATCTGGGATCTGAACAGATAAGGTAAATAAGATTCCTAGTGCGTGTTGTCAGCCTGATGTGGTGGAGGGTTTATCATGGAGGTGGTAGAGACATTCACTGTTGGGGAATTTGAAGAATGTGTTGGAGTTTCAGTAGTTTTCATCTTCTGCATATTCATGAAGCCTCCCAAACGAGGGCGGTCCATGTCTCACCTGGTGGTTCTACCAGCTGGGGAACGTTTTCTGGGAATCTGGAGCAAAGGTTAGATGTGGGAACGCTGCAGCACGAACTCTAATAGAGAGCCTCAACGTCCTCGTGTTTCAGAAGGCTGTTGGGTTTTCAGGATTTTGTTGTTCTAAACAAAATATCGGAGTTTGCCGGCATATTCTATTTCATTCCAGTGGATCCTGAAGTCTTGCCTAATCCCAACCCGTTTTCCAGTTTGTTTTTTGGCCTTTTGGATCTGAAGGAGTGCAAAGTCTAGGCCGGTCGGTTCAGGATGTTTCCGTCTGTTCTCCTTTGTCTCTACGATCGCCGTGAACTTGAGCCCTTTTCCTCGGGGACAGGTGAATTGTTGTTGCCGTGGAAAGTTACAGAAATCTGAGTCGCTCACAGCTGAGATGTGAACGAGGACTGAGGGAAGTGCTGACAGAAAACAAGACTCGTCTGAATCCAGCTGAATAGCTGCAGGTCGGACACCAGACCCACCCTCCACACACCCAAACGCAATAAAGGCAATGCTGTCAGCAGTAAGTCGGCTGGATGGTGTTCCTCTACAGCAGGGGGTCAAAGTCGATCACACCAGGGGCCAAAATCCAAAACACACCTTAGGTCATGGGACGAACAGGATAAACATTTATTGAACACTGTAAAAATACATTTTTAAAACTGTAACTTTTTAGCATAATTATGAACTAGATATATAGCATTACCTGTGATAATGCTAGTGTGGATGCTGTAAACTGAATTTGTCCGCTGAAGATGAAAGTGCTGATAGCTGAAAACGCTGAAGCTGATGCCAAGCTAAAAAATAGCTGAAATTCTAAATAAATAGCCTAAAAATTGAAATAAGCCAAAACAGCTAGCATGTACATATTAGCGAAAAATCCCGAACAGCCTGATTTTTTTTTTAAACAAACCTAAATTATCAAAAATGGCTAACCTAAAAAAACTTAAAAAATAGCTAGCCTAAAAAACTTGAAAAGAAAACTTAGGATAGCCAAAACAGCTAGCATGTAAATATTAGCCTAACCTCTGAACAGCGTAATTTTTTTAAAGCCTAAATTAGCCAAAACAGCTAGCATGTAGCTGAATCTGCGATAATGCTAGTGTGAATACTGTAAGCTAAATGTGGCCGCTGAGGATGCTAGTGCTAATAGCTGAAGATGCTGAAATTGTAGCAAAAATCGCTGAAGCTGATAGTTAGCAAAAATATTAGCTAAATGCCAAATTAGCCTAAAAAAAAGTTGGGGTTGCCAAAACAGCTAGCATGTAGCTGAGATATTAGCTAAACTCCAAAATAGCCTAAATAATCTTAGTAAATGCCAAAATAATCCAAAAAGCTAGCAGAGTGGTAGTTTTTAAAACTGTAACTTTTTTAACATAATTCTGAATAATAAAAATGCAGGAATATTATTCCAGAATAAATCAACTTAAACCTTAAATAACTTTAATATTTTACTCTCCATAAAAATATATTTTGTCAAAAATAATAAGTCAAAAATAAGCGTTTGAGTAAAGCTCCCTCGACCTCAACACATGTGGTAGAAGGCCCACCAGCTCTGTCATCCGTTTGTTTTAACCTTAAACCCACTTTCTTTAAGTTGCAAACCTTTCCTCAATATTTAATTAAGGCTGACCTCTAAAACGAGAGAATCCGGGTGAAGCGGTTAATTGTTGGCGGGGTCGGGTTACTCCCTAGAATCCAGCTGGTCCTACTTGGAGTTTTTCTTAAAAGTAATAAGATATTTGAGTTCACAGAAGAGAAATCCGTTTCGACAAACACTTTCAATCACATCAGTTGAACGTAAGCACAGGATTTCCCCTCCAGCTCTGTTAAATCCTAAACTCTCTGCTGTTTTCAGAGGACCCTCCAGCGTAAGGCTGTAATACTTCAGTCTGTAACCTTTCAGGCTTTATGTACAGAACAAAAAAGTACTGAAAGGAGTCGCGTTTCAGAGGTTAATGACTATTTTCTTTGCGTCATGTTTGAGAACCTCTTCTGTTTCGGTTGCGGCGGCTTGGCTCACGTGGTGGAAAATGTTGTAAATCATAGTTTACACATCCTGGGCTTGTGCGGAGCGTCGGCTGAATGCTTTTCCTTTTAGTCTCTGCCGAACGAGTTGGGATGAAATTCTCTCGGTGCTTTCAAGGAGAAGACCCAGTCCTGTCTGCGCGGGACGGATGGAGCGTACTGTCAGAACCCGTCATCTGGAGCGAGTGGCCCGGCAGGCTCGACTGGAACGTGGGGGTGTAGAGGCGACTGGGTGGGACGGGAAGGTTTTGGTTTCAGAATGGAGGATTAGCAGTTTTTAGGAGCATCAACCAACAGAACATAAACGTTTGAACATATTCACACCGTTATCTACAGTAGTTCTAGACGTGGAGTACTTGGAGGGTTTGATCCTCCTAGTGTTTCTAGGGTTCCAAAGAAGGAAAAAGTGTTTATAAGTGATAAAGTTTTATAAAGTTGCTCTTTTTTTTTGCTTAAAGACTGTTGCTCCATTTCAAGGTTGCTCTTTGCTTTATTTTGAAAGTTGGCTGGATATGAAGCAGATATCTTCCTCACCGTAGGTTTATCGAAGTTCACAAAACTGTTTAACTTCAGCTGCTCTGAGGAGGACGTTTGTCTGGATCAGTGACAGGAACCAGACTGCCAAGGACATCAGTGTCTGCTGAGTTATGAAAATGTTAATGCGAGTGTTAGGGGGGGGTTATCAACATGAATGTTTCAACAAACTATTAGACACAATTGATACAAGAGCTTCTTTATATCTTATCCTTTATGTAGCCTAATTAGATATCAGATTCTCCAAATCTTGGTTTGAACGTCAGACTTGCACTAATTGTGTTTGTCACCAAGTATTCTTGATTTTAAAAAGTGAATTATAGCAGTTTCAATTATATGAGTTACATAAACGTTTGTTATCCAAACTTTTGATGGAATCCTGTGTTTCTTTTTTTGTTGGTCTTGGAACTTTTCGGTTGTCAAACGCTCCGTTGGGCTAACTGCTCTTCAGTCGAGTCTTCATTGGTCAAATTTTACTCGCGTTGGATAATAGAAACATTAATGACTTCATTATTTATAAATGAATGATCCATTAGTCAAATTACTAATTAAAACAATTATTTTGGGTTATGATAAACTGTTTTGGGTAAAAAAAAAAGTTGGTATTTCTTGCATTTAAAAAATAACGTAAAGCCTGGAAATGATAAAAGTGGCCTAAAGGAATCGACTTTGAAGTTAAATTTAAGTCAGGTGTTGGCGTGTGGACGCACCACTCACGGTAGTTCTTCCTTCAGGGGCTCATGTTGTACAGTAGGAGGGTTTCACTGGGCGGTGGGAACCTTCAGGTGGTCTTCATGGGCCGGACTTTCAGGTAAGACCTGCTGAGTCGGTAAGAAAGCCGATTTGACATGTCGGGTATCTGACTTTGAACTGCTGCGCACAGAGAACTCTAAACTACACGCTGACTGTGTTTTTCTGTTAGCCGTTCTTTCTATGATTGATGTTTTTCTAACAGAAAACACAGTTGGCAAAACGATCTCAAAGCCGGATTGGGAGGAAAAAAAGAAAATCATGCGTCTCTGATATTGTTCAGGGGCCGGGCCAAATGTGGAGGTGGGCCGGATCTGGCCCGCGGGCCGTAGTTTGGGGACCCTGCTCTATGTCCCCCTTGCCGGAGTGACCGTCGTGACTTTGACCTCTTTCTGTGCAGCCCAACGTGGCGCCCGGTTTGTGCCCGTGGGGTTTCTGCGGGCGTGGTAACTTCCTTTTGGAGAACATAACTTTCTTACGTAACCATTTCTGCAGATTTTTTAAGCATTATATTTTTTATGACTCACGTTTCCCTTTTCTGCAATCACTCTGGTATGTCAACATGCTAGCTGTACAAAGTGGCCGTGTTATCGCAGCTTCTGCTTCATGGGTTTCCATTGTTACTCGGCCGGCTCGAGTGCACGTGTGCGGCAGACAAAGGGTAAATAGGAATGCTTGGAGTGGGAGTGTAGCTCAGGGGCAGAAGTTTGGTGCAGTTTGGCTCAAGTTTTTACTCCAGCCAGATGAAAATGTCAGTTTCGTGGGTGTGGGCTGATGGAGGCATAACAATGCCCCCTTTCATGGTTACAGTCTCTGCTGATTCTGTGAATAATACCAGCAGCCCACTCCGAGGGGGAAGGAAAACCTACCCGGCAACTCCTGAGCCGCGGCGAGGGCTGGGTGTGCCTGGGGGGGGTTGGAGTGTGTGAAGTCAGGGCGGTGGTCATAAGAATCCAGCCTCCTGGCTTTAATGTGCTGCGTGGGTTTAAATTGGTCGTCCCCCCCTGGCTGGCGTCGCACACAAAGCTCGGCCTCTCCGCCGCTCGGCCTCTTCCTTCCTCTAGAGAGCTGGTTATTCATCCACGCTGTGAGTCAGGGAGGGTGGGGATTCGGAAGACTGCTGTACCAGTCACACTTTGTCAGCTTCATTCCTTCACCTCATCCCTCTTTCTCTTCCTCTCTGCTGTCGCTCTGCGGTCCGCGCTCACTTTCATGGTTGTAGGAGGAACGTCCGTCCTGAAGAAGGTAAGCTTTACCGAGAAGAACTGTTAACTTTTACATCTGTCTGTTCATCATTAACTTTAAACTCGTGAGTTTGACTTAGTTTTCCATCCGCTGGACTTCCTGTCGCCACTTTGTGGGAAAATGACCCACTTTTCTAACTTTCTCTAGATACTTTCATCAGTTTTCTTTTGCTCTGAAGGTACAGAAGTTTGATTTTTCAATAAGGTGCTTAAGAGTCACATGGTCGCTTCTAAATTGCATCACAGTGTCACGGGAAGCCTTCTCACCGTCATGAGAACCTTCTTCTCCTGCTGATTCAGCAAAGCGGCCGACAGGACGTCCGCAGGTTCGTTAGATCGACTCTTCGCTGGGCGGTTGGTGCAGCGAGGAGACGCTCTGCTGCTTACAGAGCTGGAAGTCAAGCGCCGCCGTTTCCTTTGAACTTTATCTTAATCTGAATCTTCGAGCTCAGGAAGCCGATAAGGATTCGGAATCGCTTGATTTCCTTCCTGATTATTGTTGGTTCAAACTTTGAGAAATCCACTATGAGTGTAAAATGAATCATTCCATTTGTTAACTGTTTAATCTGAAACATTGAAGCCACAGGAGGTGGTTGATCTAAAGATGGACGCTTTGTTTAGTCTTTATCTTCTTCCTGTAAATTGGGGTGAAGTTGAAGGAAACTGTTTACATTTGTTGGTCCTTGGATAAAGTTGGAGGATTATTCTGCTCACGTTGCAGCCCCGCCCAGCTGGCCCACAGTCTCCTCCCTCAGAAAAGCTCAAATAAATGAAACTGTTTGACAAATGAATGAATTCTGCTGCATTCATGAGAGCAAAGGCTTGATCCTGTTGGAGACTTGGTCCTGAATTTCCAGTAAGTTTTCCATCTTTGGGATCAGAATGATTTAGTCAGAATTAGACTTTACTACCTTTTTTGTGTGTGGTTGCATAACCAGCTCCATTATCCTCCATTATCCTCCTCTTGAAGAGGTGAGGTGCCACAGGCGACTCCAACTTGCTTTCTTTTTTCTTCCTCCACAGAAATATTTGAAATACCACGTTTGTTATGAAATTCTCACGTGCACGTTGACAGGTCAGATGCTTCCAGACGCATATTTGTGAAGGAAGTTGAGCCAAAGGTGTGTCACAAACTCCAGCTCTCTGTAATGTGCACAAAAGTTACGTAAAGTTCCTGTGGTAATCTGCAGAAGGAGAAGTGTCGAGTGAGTTCACGAGTGACACAGTGACTGAACAGAACCGTTTCTTACATGTTGGTAACTCTTAAGTGTTTAAATATTAGCCGAGACAAAAATGTTAAATATTTCTGATTGATGAAGCCTGGATTGGGTTCTATTGATCTGTTAACGTCTAACATTTCCTGTGTGGTTTGGTGTGCAGGTCCTTTTTTAATGGTTAACTGGTTCTGACCTTCATTCCATTGGCTGGAATTATTAACCTTTCAGGATATATAGATCTAGAGAACATTCTGCAGGAAGAGCTTTTAATTCATGCAGCATGAAAGTATTTACTGTAGAAATCTTGTTTGGTCATCGCAGGAGAATACATTTGTTGTAAAATGTCAGAAATTCACTGTTTTTGTGGCTAAATTTGAAGCGATCTCTTGAAGAGGAGTTGGTGTCTTCCCTCCTGGGTTTGGTTCTTCCACACAATCGGCCTTATTGTGGTTTGCGGCTGGCCCTCCCAGGCCTCTGTAGCCCCTCCTCTCTGATGTCAGGCCATGTCTGCTGAGGGTTTGAGCCGAGCTAAAGCCTCTCATTCGTTGGGAAATTCTCCTCTTTAAGGCATTTGACAGACTTACAAGCCTGTTCACATTTTTATGCACGTGTTTGTCAGAATTCCCGCCCTAATCCTAAACTATCTAGTGCCCTGGACCTTAAAGGCAATTCGGACACCATGTCCGAATATAGTGTGTTCCCCATTTTCTAGTGATGTCCAAATATACCAATTCCAAAATTGAGTACACTAGAAATTTCCCAGAAGTCTTTGCAAAAAACTAGTGTTCATCAATGCTCATTAGACTAGTGAATATAGCTAAATTTAACCTTCATAAATGAAGGAAAATCCCCCAAAATGTAGAATATTTATTAACAAATTCAATGTGTATTTGGAGTCATTGATGCTCCTCAAGAAACCAAAAATAAAGACAAAATATGATAAACTAAAACTTGACTTGCGTATCTATGTATATATTTTTTTACATTTTATTATTTTTTTTTAATTCTGTTCTATTTAATGCTGCAATCGCCCTCTGTTTGGTTGTAATGTAAAAAAAGCCATGTTTTTTCTTTTTTTTTTTTTTT
>NC_050515.1:1453050-1457523 GCF_002922805.2 Oryzias melastigma | reverse complement strand
GCATTGCGGTCGAACAATTTCAAACAAAAAATGTGTTTAAATGTAATTCTGAATAAACCATCCACATTTTCATCCTCAGTGGAGCCATAAATAAACCTTCGATTTTCACTTCGTAAAATCTGTGACGTCATTCCCAGCGTTTAGAAAAACAAAGAAAAATAGTGAACATCGTGTCCGAATTGACTTTAAACTCCAGTAGCAGTTGGATTAGGGTGGGAATCCGGACATATTCATGTTCTCTACTTTTCTTTCGTTTTTCTAAACGCTGGATATGATGTCACCAATTTCACAAAGTCAAAATTGAATCAATATCAATACTTCACGACGTTTATTTATGACTTCACTTTTTTTTTATATTGTTGGACCACAATGCATTGTGGTCTATATTCACTAATGTAATGAGCTTTGATGCACGCTAGCTTTTCGCAAAGACTTCTGGGAGATTTCTCGTGCACTTGATTTTGGTAGATCCGGACAACACTAGAAAATGCACTATATAGTGAGTAGGGGGGAATTCGGACAAAGCTTTAATTTTCTTATTGTTAAAATTATCTTTTGAATGATTTGTTGTAGATCAGGAGTATCAAACTCAAAGGGGGCCAAATTCCAAAACACACCAGAGGCCGCGGGCCGAACAGGATAAACATTTATTGAACAGTCTAAAATAAAAATTTTAAAACTTAAAATGTAACTTTTTAATGTGGGCCGAGCCTCAGGACGTGGCTAATACCAGTACTCTAGCCTGGTCCGCGTCTGAAACCAGAACTGCATCCGGAGCCATTATTGTAACATGTTTATCATGATGTGAATTGTATCGCAAGATATGTGTCATATTGTTAGACTCTTTCCAGTAAACGGCCCTCCCAAAACGTACATTTTCGACGTGGGGTCCTTAACCAAACGTCAGTATGTGACGGTTGGGAATGAGAACGTGTTGCAATATATTACCAGTGCAAGATAACATTGGGCTGTTAATAACAAAATATAAAACGACGTGGCGGCCGGATCCGGCCCCCGGGCCTCGACTTTGACACGTGTTATAAAGGTTTGGATGCGACTAAGAGCATTTTGTCCTAACTTATAACCCAACATTGTTGTTTCTCCTCAGAAGTAACAAAGTGGGAACAGTCGAAGACGGCCAAAATGCTGCAGAAGATCCAAGAGTTTGGCTTCCATGCCAAAGACATCTATGACTACCTCGTGGCAGGAGTTGGTAGGTGACTTCCTGTTGGAGGACGGCGGCGTTTCTGCCTGAAATCGTTGCTAAGCCTCATTTGTGTCCATGCAGATCCGAGGGTTAGAGAATATCCGCTGATGCAGAGTCCAGTTCCCATGACGGCGATCCTGCTGTGCTACCTGTTCTTCGTACTGTACCTTGGACCTCGCCTCATGGCCAACCGCAAACCTTTCCAACTCAAGGAAGCAATGATAGCCTACAACTTCCTGCTGGTGGGACTGTCTATATACATTGTGTATGAGGTAAGTCATTCAAAGGCTTTAAATGAATCCGCTTTTAAGTATCAGGAAGTAAAATGTCTGTCATTTTAAGTTTCTGATGTCTGGTTGGGCCACAACGTATACCTGGAGATGTGACCCAGTCGACACCTCCAACAGTCCTCAAGCCCTACGAGTAAGTGCCAAGCTAGTCCGGCTGGAGTTTGAAACCATTTTGTCTTGATGTGACTCTGGAAATGCTGACCAGGCCAATGTTTTCCTCACCAGATGGTCAGCGTGGCGTGGCTCTTCTGGTTTTCAAAGATCATCGAGCTAATGGACACGGTGAGTCCGGTTCTTTCTTCAGGTCTGCTTGTTGAAGTGTCGGTCACAAAGTTTGACCCCAACATTCTTCTTCCTCCAGATCTTCTTTGTGTTGAGGAAAAAGCGCGGTCAGATCACATTTCTGCACATCTTCCACCACTCGTTCATGCCGTGGACCTGGTGGTGGGGAGTTGGCTATGCTCCTGGTAAGTATCCTCCAGGACAACAGAACCAGCTCTGTGCTTCATTGTAGCCTGCATTCCAGTCTGAAACAGACGAGGATGGACCGTCCTCAATCTCAAACTTTGTTTTATTTGTCCTGATTAGATAGGACCTGAGAGTAATCTGGTGTAACTCTTGTAGAGCAGAAGAATTTGTGTAATCGGGAAATGATGACGCTTGTCCTTGAGTTTGGATAAAGTGTTTGGTTTCCAGATCAGTCTTTTTGTGCATTATCTCCTCTAATTCACGTATGTGTGTTAGGTGGAATGGGATCTTTCCATGCCATGGTGAACTCGTCTGTCCACGTCATCATGTACTTCTACTATGGCCTTTCTGCTGCCGGACCGCGCTTCCAGAAGTTTTTGTGGTGGAAGAAATACATGACTGCTATTCAGCTGGTATGTGAACAATTATTTTAATAGGCAACTAATCACTGATTATGTTTTCGGATTAGTCGACTAATCGGGTCATGTGTGAACTGGATGTAAAGCAACATCTTAACCATCATTAGCTTTAAACTAACTAAAAACTAGATATATAGCATTAGCTGCGATGATGCTAGTCTGAATGCTTTAAGCTGAATTTGGCTGCTGAAGATGCTGAAATTGATAGTTGAAAGTGCTAAAGCTGAAAGCAAGCTAAAATATTAGCTAAATGTCAAATTAGCTTAAAAAACAAATAAAAGCTTATTAGCAAAAAAAGCTAGCATGTTGCTGAAATGTGAACCCTGTGCTGTCACAGTAGCCTGCTAACATTGGTCTTAAAGGTCTACCCCGTGTTCTGAGTTCTAGTTTTCAAACGTTTGTTTCTCTCCTTGCAGACCCAGTTTGTCCTCGTGTCGCTCCACGCCACCCAGTATTACTTCATGGACAGCTGCAGCTACCAGTTCCCCACCATCATCCACCTGGTCTGGATGTACGGAACCTTCTTCTTCGTTCTCTTCTCAAACTTCTGGGTCCAGGCCTACGTGAAGGGCAAACGTTTGCCAAAGCAGGACGTGAACCAGAACGGCGCCGCTGTATATGCCAACGGAAAACACCACGAGAACGGAAAACCGCACAAAAACGGCAAATGCTATGAAAATGGAACCAGCAACGGCAACGGCATCAGCCATGGAACCACCAACGGCATCAGCCACGGAACCACCAACGGCTCCACCAACGGCTCTGCTTATTATGAAAATGGAAGCACCCACAACGGCAAGATGAAGAAGGCCTAGCGACTCTGGGAGCACGGCCCAGCCCTCCTCTTAAAACTACTACAAATTCCAAAGATAATTTTTGACTGACTGTTTTCTAGTTATTTTTAGCTTTTTGTGCAAAACATGGGAGCAATATAGTCAGTGACCACCACAGCAGGGGTTCCAAGCGCACTTGGTTGGTTGGTTGGTTGGTGTCCTTGCAGAGCCATATCTTTGTGCACGATAAATGAAGAGAAGATGCTTTGATTGAAATGTTCCGTCTTCACTGATATTGAATATCACCGCGGTGGCCTTGAGTCCGCCCAATTATTTATGACCCCCTCCTGTGGACAGATGACTGTACAGTTTTATCAAACTGGAAAAAAAACAAGTTTGTAAATAGTTTTACAAAAAAGAAAAAACTAATTGTATTGGTGTGCTCTAGACTTTCTAAATTTTGTTACACTATGTATTTAAAATGCAATTGCCAATAAATTTTGCTTTTAAATGATCCTAATGTCTCTCTTGTAAATGAAGTTGCTGTACTTCAGAAAAGGTCTTTCAGTTCAACACCATTCATGGGATTCCTGAATCGCATTGTGTCGCAAAGGAACGACGATCTGCACGGCCTGCGCGTGCCGCTCGTCTCGGCTATCCCAAGTATGCATCAAGTGGGACGTAAAGAAAGGATCCATTATGCTTTGTTTGGAAAAGATGCGTGGCGTGAGGCGGTGAAGACGGCCCACTGACCGGATCCGTCCCCTCCCAACGTGATCAGGAGAGGCCGGATCTTCATCATGTTGCCATTGAAGTGTAGCCGAGAAGGCATCTCCTGTTTCCATGACAACAGTGGAAGTTGTCATCAATTTAGTCAAATGTAATGTTCAATTCATTATCCTATCTGCTCAATGCTTTTGTTAATTTGTGTTAGAAATAATGCGGGTTGGCTTTAATAATAACTGAGAACCAGCTGGTTTCTGAGGAAAACGGTCGATCCATTTTCAGAATCCTTTTGGTTTTGACAGTTTTGGTGTCCTAAAGGTGCCGGAGATGAATGAACTAGATGGGAACATCTGTATGAAGGCTGAAGTCTTTACCGACCATCTGCAGTCAGAAGAGTCTGTCTATGCAAAACCTTCAAGTTATTCACACAAAATCTTTCTGGATTGAGCTGAATGTTTTAACAGGATTTATTTTTTTTCAATACCAAACTTTTCTATTTCAAACACTAAGACTACTATGAATATTAGACTAAACACATAGATTATAAGCGTCTCTGGTTACATTTTTCTTTTGAGCTTTAAACTAAATTT
>NC_050515.1:1433552-1453043 GCF_002922805.2 Oryzias melastigma | reverse complement strand
ATAATGGCAACTAAAAAAAGAATAATTTAGTTCAATGATCCACAGGTGCACCCCCCATAACTGGCTGAGCCCCTCCTTCTGTCACCCTGCCCCCGACGCCCTGGTAAGAGCTGCATGTGGTACACTCGTTAAAAAAAACATTTTTCAAAATTGCTGCTTTTCTGTTGGTTTTATCTCCATGGCAACCATTTTAAGTTTTGATCATCTGGGAGTGATGAACACATTTATGTCATTTTTAGAAGAATCCGATAAAGTACATTTTTAGGTTTCCTTAGCAACTGGGGATTTGTTTGGTAACCATGAACACATTCCTAATATGTTCATATCGTATGTCATATTGTTTCACTCAGCTTGAGCCAGGGATTAAAAAATCCAATTTTCACAACATTCTAATTCTAAAAAAATATGTGAACAACAGGAATTCCACTTCAGCGTGCACACCGTGCTAACAATGGAATTCCAAAACCTCTTCCCAAGTAGCTTCCTGATGATGCTCGAGGAGTTGCACTATATTTACACCAGCATGTGATGTTCACACTGGACTGTCTCTACTGACCAATACTAGCACATGTACCTGCGGGTTTTGAATTCCGTTCAGTTATACAGCCCAATATCACAAAACAATTGTCTCACCAGGCTTCATCAGTAATCAAACGTTTTCAAAGGTGGAGTGAACTTTGCACTGGGGGAACCCTATAAAGACCTTACAATTGTAACTGGTACGAAATGTGCTTTCTTTGACCTCCTCCTGAGGTCAAAGGTCAACTGAACCTCAGATGTGGTTGTAGACTTAGGATGGTGGTGTGAACAACCGTAGGTCCTGTGGCCATCCCATAATGATTTCAGAACTCTGTTTAGATATCCCTGAAGTCTGTTTTTGTTCCATTAGTGCACGTGTCAGAGTCAAGGCCCGGGCCTTTTTGGACTGTTCTGTCATTTACTGAGATTTTTTAGTCTATTTTGGAGTTTAGCTAATATTTACACGCTAACTGTTTTGACTAATTTAGGCTTTTTCAGTTTGTAGGCATTGAAGTTTAGCTGTTTTTTCCACTACATTCTAGCTGTTTTGACTAGCCTACGTTTTTTTATTTTTATTTTTTTAGGCTTATTCAGCATTTAGCTAATACTTTAGCTGACTATCAGCTTCAGTGATTTCAGCTATCAGCACTATCATCTTCAGCTGCCAAATTCAGCTTACAGCATCACACTATCATTATCACAGGTAATGCTATATATCTAGTTCATAATTGTTTTTAAAATGTAGTTTTAAGTGTTCAATAAATGTTTATCCTGTTCAGCGCGGCACCTAAAGTCTGTTCTGGATTTTCGCCCCCTGTGTGATTGAGACCCCTGGATTAGTAGATTTTGAAATATTTTTGAGCCCCATAAGAGATTTCAGCCACATTTATTTTTTTGACGGTATCTGTGATGTCATTAATTTTGGGGGCGGGGTCTCATTTCCACTGTGTATTCGGTCTGTGTTTTAAGTGTGTGAAACAAATAACGTTTTTGCTACAAAGTGCAGTCAGAAAACGAAAAAACTATCTGGTCCTTCAGCTTATAAAAAAATGGAAATAAATAGATAAATAAAACGTTTTGCAATGGATAAATAATAAAAAAAAAAAACGTACATATAAAAATATAAACCAAGTTGGACCCTGTGGGTTCTCCGGGGCTAAAAGCTGAAGTCTCCCTCACGTGGACGTAGAGATCGGGGGTCAAAAGCATAAAGTTTTGATCAGAAATCAACTTCTTAAACGGTTTTCTGACCAAAAAGCAGCGACTCAGTGTTAGTAAGTTTAATTCCAAGCTGACATTACACTTTATGAGCAGTCCGTTAAATGCATCCAGTGTGAAAACATTCTCCAGGCATTCATTCTGGTTTCTACAGATCTACATTCCTCATTCTCTCTGAAACCAGAACATTTTAAAGGTTTTCTTCTCGTGCCGAGCACGTCGGTGACATGGAGAGCAAGCTATGACAATGCAGCACCCTTTATGTGATGGTTCATCACGGGTTGGCTTCAGGCGGAGTGAGGCCACGCCCACTCCTCTCTGGACCGTGGATGTGAATCAGGTTTTGTGTTGAAATGCTTTTTGCTTTAGTCTGAGGTGACAGGATCATTCGTGGGAGGAGGTTCTAGGAGATGTTCTCCAGGATATAAAAGATGAGCTCCATCACGGTGGGCTCGTTGTCCCTCGTGCGGCCTTTGCTGTGAATGACGGGAGTCAGAACGCTGTCCAGGGCGCTGAGGTACTGAGCTGGGAGGAGCTGCCCGTTACTCCCCGCCACGAATCCCACCTGGAATGAAACACAAGCAGACTTTATGAGGTGATCCAGATATCCAGAGCTTAGATCCATACGTTCTTTAGTAATGTCAGCATTGCATCCACATCATCAGACCAGATAAGAAACGATTTAATCATGACGGATCACAAGCATTTTCCTGCTTTTCTTATGCTCCAAAACTGATCGGAGTCCCGACACCAAAGGGGTGAAATCTTTTCTCATTGAAGCCCAAACAGATTAACATCAGCAGAAATTCACCTTCAGGCTGTCTCAAAAATCACTTGTTTTGATGACGATTCTGTTACATCTGAGATTAACGCAAAACCTTTTTATTCAAGATGAGATTGAAACTTTATTTCTGAGTATTTCTTTATTAAATTTCTTGAGAATCAGGCGTAAACAGAAAAAAATTCAGTTCGAAAAAGATCGCATTGGTGACATAGAAAATACGCTGGGCGTGGCTACAAACTCTCTGCCCCGCCCCATTCTGGTCCATCCACTTGCAGACAAACAGATGCACGAACGCCTTTGCTTTCCTGGAATCTTCCTTGAAAGAAACGATATCGCTCGCCATTTTTGTAGCACCACTAATGTTAGCTTGGAGGAGTGAGATCAAGGCCGGACCTGGGCATAGGTAACCTAGGCGACTGACTAGGGCGGCATCTGTTGGAGGGGGCGCCAAATTACAATGATTATATAGTATTATTTTTGTTAAACAGTGTAGTGCACTATTCATTTAATGTAAAGAAAAAAATAAAAACGTAATAGTTTAAAAGCATAAATAAAATAGTTAAATCAATAACTGCAGCGCCCCTCCCTTCCTGACTGTCGAACCTGGGTTGGGGGGAGGGGGGGGTGCGGGGTTGCAGCTGTTAGTGCTTCTTTAAAACTTTAAGGATGAATGCACGAAGAGGAGGAAACACTCTGTTTTGCTTATATAAAACTGCTTGGAAATCCCCTCCCCTCCTGCATTTTGGTCCAAAAAAGACTAAATCAACTGACAATCTAGAGTTTTTTAACAGTTTTACAGTTGGAATCCCCCTTCTTTCCTCTTGAATGGTGGCGCAGTCAGTCAGCCCGTCCGCCTTCAGACCAGTAGAGTCCCGGTGCGAGCCCCGGCTGGAGCGTCCGAATCAAAGAACCCTGCAGGGGGCGCCAAATTCGTTTTTCGCCAGGGTGTGAGGGGCTGTAAGCTAGCAGGATGGGAAGTGGAGGCGGGCTTACTCCACACAAACAGCCCTGCCCACAACTCAGAGGTGAATTTCTAATCAAATCTTGCAGAATCTATGTCCTAGAAAACAACACAAGTTTTTGGATTTTGTCAAAAACATCATAATGAAAAGATGACTGAGAATGCTTAAAAACAGATCAGGTGATCAGAGGGGGACTTTAAAGACCTAAGAAGGATTATATTTTAAAAAATCTTAATTGAATTTTCTTTTTCTTGAATCTGAACTAACTCATTCCGCTCGAGTAGCTACATTCACAGATGGGAGTCTGACGCTGAACCGTTACAACTTTCTGGAGTTCAGGAGGAAGAAGTCTGCAGATCTGCTGGCGGAGCGTGACGTTCAGTTCAGAGGGAACCGGAGTGACGTTTGATTGGCTGTTTTAAATGACGTCATAGTGAGGATGATTAGCAATTTAAAAAAAAAGATATTTTCTTTTTTTGTTCATTTATTTCTGATGACTCACACACTTCATTGGAAATTGGAGATTCGGGAATTGTGGGTAATAAAGGGACATTTCACCTTTTTCAATGATCTTAACAGATTATTTTTCCTGTCAGGTTTGTGTCGTTTGTTTTTGGACCCTCTTTCGCTCTTCTCTAACCTCCTGACAGTCCAGAGTGACGCGCAGCCCCAGTTTGGCCATGCCGTCCTCCTTCAGGAGCTTCAGGTGAGGACACAGCGCCAGACAGAAGGCCCTGGCGATGCGCTCCGTCAGCCGGCTCTGCTCCGCCGAGTCGCTGGCTCCTCTTCTGGGATTCTGGCTCTTTTGGAGGAAGAAGACCTGAAGGTTCACACAGTGAGGTTAAAGGTCTGCGAGCTTCAGATGGATCTGTTCATAAACCAGACCATACTTCTGTCCAGCGAATGATCTTCCCGTTTTCTTTGTACTCAGATTTTTGGAACATCTTGGTGCTGCTGATGGACTCCATGGACTTCCCGTCGATGGGGCTGATGACGCTGACGAGCACAACACACCGTTCTTCAGCAGATAAAAGGCTTTTACTTCCTCTAAAGAATAAACTGCAGGATTTATGACCACCTCCACACCTGTCAAAACCTACCCACAATGCATCATTTGCATTCTGGCTGGCTATGGACTGATACGGCTTCGTTGGATTTATTACATGAACTTCAAACACACTCACCCTTTATTCACAGTGCACTTCTCCTCCACCCATTGTAAACAAACAAGCTCCTGGCTCTCTGATTGGTCGAGCCGTCCACATGTGATGCTGTAGTCCTTCATCTCCCGGAGCGACCGGCGGATCTCCCCCATGGTTTCCACGGTGACCTGCACCATGAGGCCATCTACAGGAAGAGGGCACAGCGGTACGGGAGAAACACAGACGCACACTTACAGGTGTAAGCAGACACACAACAACACAACCTCAGTGTTCCAGTTGATCACAGCGGATCCTTCTGGAAGGCGAAGGGAAAACCTCCAACCTTCCACGATGCTGGACTTGGCCAGGTATCCTGCAGAAGCCTTCAGGGCGCTGCTCAGGATGAAAAAGCACGATCCGGTGACTGACAGGAGAGGAAAGAGAAACCAGCTCAGGTGTTGTACCATGTCGTAGTGCTGCCACAAACTATTACATAATCACAGATTATTTTTACCGATTAGTCGACTAATCAGGTCGTTCGCAAAGAGGATGTAAAACACACATCTTAACCATCATCAGCTTTAAACGAACTCAGAATAAAGACGATTAAGATGATAGTTTATTAAACTTTGATTGAATTATGCAGCTTCTGTCCTTCATCAGTTTCTGGTATTAAAACAAGAGTAAATCAAATGAGAGAGATAAGGAATATACTTTCCATCAAACTCGTTTTGACACATGACCTTTGACCCTATATACCAGTGTTCCTCATTCCTGGTCCTTGAGAGTCGCCACCCTGCCTGTTTTCCAGCTCTCCATGCCCTGCTAGCTGCTGATTACCTCAGTCAGATGTCTTTACATTCTGACTGAATGAACACACCTGGTCCAGGTAAGCAGCAGCAGGCAGTGCAGGAAGAACTGGAAAATAGGCAGGGTGGCGGCTCTCGAGGACCAGGAATGAGGAACAGTGCTATAGACCAGGGTGTCAAACTCAATCACACAGGGGCCAAAATCCAAAACACCTTAGATCGCGGGCCGAACAGGATAAACATTTATTGAACACTCTAAGACTACATTTTTAAAACTTTACAACTGTAACTTTTTAACATAATTATGAACTAGATATATAGCATTACCTGTGATAATGATAGTGTGAATGCTGGAAGCTGAATTTGGACACTGAAGAAGCTAAAATTGATAGCTAAAAATGCCGAAGCTAATAGCTACTAAAATCTTAGCTAAATGCCAAAATTAGCCTAAAAATAAATAAATAAAATAAAACATAGATTAGCCAAAACAGCTAGCATGTACCTCAAAAAAATAGCTAAATTTCAACATTTCCTAAAAAACTGAAAAAAAAACTAAATTAGCCAAACCGCTAGCGTGTAAATATTAGCCTAACCCTAAAACAGCCTAAAAAACGTAAAAAGAAAAGCTTAAATTAGTCAAAGCAGAGCGTGTAGCTGAAATATCAGCTAAACTCCATAATAGCCTAAAAAGTCTTGGCAAATGCAAAAATAGTCCAAAAAGCTAACATGATGCCAATTTTTAGACTTTAAAACTGTAACTTTTTAACATAATCATGAATAATAAAAGTCAGGAATATTATTCCAGAATAAATCAACTTAAACCTTAAATAACTTTCAATATTTTACTCTCCATAAAAATATATTTTGTCAAAATTATACAAGTTAGAAATGAGCACAAGATAACATCGGGTCATTAATAAGGATAAAATAAAATGGATCCGGCCCCCGGGGTAATTCTATCCGGCCCCCGGGCCTTGACTTTGACACGTGCACGACACCATCCATCAAACTCGTTTTGACAGGTCGGCATCTGAAACAAGGAACTATTTTTTACTAAAGATAAAGTTTTGTTCTCACTGAGTCAAATATGAAAGAAGTGCATTTATTGGAGCTGAACGCTCATAACTTTGTTCAACTTCACTAAACTCTGACTCCTTAGAATATAAAGTGACGACTAATCGACTATTAAATTAGTCGTTGATTCATATCATAATCATGGGAGCTCTACCATCTAGTGTTACATAACTGAACGTGAGGCTTTTCTGTTTTATTCCACTGACATGCAGGAAAATTACAGCACTTTTTGTTTCATTTACACAGTTTGATGCAGTTTGATTATTACTATTACTGTACATTGAGATTTTTTTTTGAGATTTCTATCATGTATATGTACATTGAGATTTTTATTCTGTATTTTGTATTAATGTATACCCTGTAAGCTGCTGAAAAACTTTAATTTCCCCAAGGGTACCGCTTTATCGAGCTCCGTTGTAGTGAGCTAGCAAGTACTGCTTTATTGGGCCAACGAGCTCCACTGTAGCGAGCTAGTGAGTTCCGCTTTAAAGAGCTCTGCTGTATTGAGCTAGCAAGCTTCGCTGTAGCAAGCCAGTGAGTACAGCTATATCGAGCTAGCGAGCTCTGTTGTAGCAAGCTAGCGAGTACAGCTATATCGCGCTAGCGAGCTCCGTTGTAGCAAGCTAGCAAGTACCGCTTTATTGGGCCAACGAGCTCCACTGTAGCGAACTAGCGAGTTCCGCTTTAGAGAGCTCTGCTGTATCGAGCTAGCAAATTCCGCTGTATCAAGCTAGCAAGCTCTGCTGTATCAAGCTAGCAAGTACTGCTTTATTGAGCCAAGAAGCTCCACTGTATCAAGCTAGTTAGCTCGGCCGTAGCAACCTAGCCAGCTCTGCTGTATCGAGCTAGCGAGCTCTGCTGTATTGAGCCAGGGAGCTTCACTGTAGTGAACTAGCAAATTCCACTGTAGCGAGCTAGTGAGTTCTGCTACAGCGAGCTCCGATGTAGCTAGCAAGCAAGCGCTGTTGTAGCTAGCTTTGCTGTAGTGAGCTCCTCTGTTCACCGCGCGGCTGGGTAGCGAAGCGAACCTATCTACTGAGTGCTCACTTAGTTCTATGTATCAAACATAGACATTGCGCGGTGAAAGAGGGGCGGGCTAGCGGTTTGTGGCTCAGAGGTTGGAGAGTTCTGATTTAATAGAAACAGCCTGAGGTCAAAAAATGACGACACCCAAAATGACAATTTTTGACGAATTTTAAACATGCGTCAACATGTGTTAACTAGGGAATGAAAATGTGTTGATAGAGAAGATGTAGGCATTAGTTTTAGTACTGAAGTACCGAAATTTGTCCTGATTAGGAACCAAAGAACTGCTTTGGTACCGAAACCGAATAAACCCAATCGTACTCCTGACCCGCTCAGCACAAACACGTATGTAATGACCGTTCAAGTGCAGCTTGAAGAGAATAAAAAGAGAGGGCTAAAGAAAGTTAAAAAAGAGCACGGCTCCCCAGAAGGAGTCAGAGAGGAAAAGTGATGAAGCTGCATCATCACCCATGACTGTTGTCACTGTAGATTGGTCAGAGTTGCAGTAAAGTTACAATGAAAATGTAAAGTAGCAGAATGAGGAACAAATCACAGGATTTGCTCCTGTGTTCATTTGTGTTAGTACTTGTGATCACAACATTGCGAAATCTTGGGGAGACTGATAGGTGGGACATTACTGTTGATATGGAGAGGCTGAGCTCTGAATTTACTCTGGAATAAACCATCTGAGCTTTTGTGATGGGGGGTCCACACAGTTGTATTTGTATTTTTTGTTTTTTTTGTACACTTTAACAGTCCTGTACAGTTTTGTTGCTGTTGTGTTTTGCTTTGTGTCTCATTTTTTAAATTTTATTCTGTATATTTGTTCTTATTCCTAAAAATGAAAACTACCAAACAAAAAAACAGGCCTATGGCTTCCTAACTTCTGGAATTTTCTTGATTATTCCTTATTACAAATATATAAGTAGATTTTACAAGAGTCCTCATCACATGAGGGGGTCTCTGGCACCTTTGCGCGGCTGGTTGTGGATGCTGATGGCCTGCGTTTGGTACTGCCGGTCCTCTGTTTGAACACAGATGAGATGCGAGTCGGCGGTCTCGTTGAAGCACGCTCCTAAGGCCAGCACGTGTTCGTTGGACTTGCTGATGGCCTTCAGCAGCTAACGTGAGACGAGAGCGGACATGGTGACCGGCCAGAAAGTGACGGGTGAATCCGACCTGTGTGGTGGAGTCTAACCTCGTTATAGCCGTTTGTTGGGATCTTTATGCAGGTCCTCTGAGCCTCCAGGTCCACGGTGAGCCCTGATACTGTCGGAAGGGTGTATCTGTAGTTCCTAAAGTCCTGGAGAGGAGAATCGCAGAAAGAAAGCGGAGAAATGTAAACATTTGGAGAAGTTACGACTAGGGCTGCCACAAACGATTATTTTAATAGTCGACTAATTTTTTCTGACTAAGCAGGTAATTCGCAAACTGGATGTAAAGAACACATCTTAACCATCATTAGCTTTAGAATAACTAAAGCTAAATTTGGCCGCAGAAGAAATCGCTCAAAACGCTGAAGCTGATAGCCAGCTGAAATATTAGTCAGATGCCAAATTAACCTAAAAAACAGAAAAAGTCAAAGTTAGCCAAAACAGCTAGCATGTAGCTGAAATGTAAGCTAAACTTTAGTATACAGCTGAAATATTAGCTGAACTCCAAATTAGCCTAAAAAACTGAAAAAATTCTTAATTATCCAAAAAGCTAGCATGAAGCTAAAATATTAGCTAAGCTTCATATTAGCCTAAAAAACTGAAAATAAAACAAAAATAGCCAAAGTAGCTATCATGCAGCTGAAATATTAGCCTAAAAAATGAAAAAAAAATCTAAATTAGCCTAAAAAGCTAGCATGCTGCTGAAATATTAGCTAAATTCCAAATCAGCCTAAAATAAGAAAAAAATTCTTAGTTAGCCAAAAAAGCTAGCATGAAGCTAAAATATTAGCTAAACTCCAAATTAGCCTAAAATAAGGAAAAAATAAAAAATTTACCAAAAAAGCTAGCACGCTGCTGAAATATTAGCTAAACTCAAAATTAGCCTAAAAAAACGAAAAAAATCTTAATTAGCCAAAAAAGTTATCATGCAGCTGAAATATTAGCCTGAAAAAAGGAAAAAAAATCTAAATTAGCCTAAAAAGCTAGCATGCAGCTGAAATGTTAGCTAAACTTTAAATTAGCCAAAAACTTTTTTTAAAAAAGCCTAAATCAGCCAAAACTGTAGCTGAAGTATTAACAAAACTAAAAAAAAATCTTAATAAATGTCAAAATCGTCCAAAAAGCTAGCAGAATGCCATTATAACTTTCGACTCTACTGCACTCTGAGTCCATATAACATAAAATAACAAATAATAAACTATTAAAATAGTCGTCGACTAATCGTTTCATCCCTAGTTACGACACAACAGCTCCTGGTACATGTAAGAATTGAAGGCTGTTACAAACGCACCACTAACAGCCGCATGATGGTGTGGCCTATTTCCCCGAACAAGGGCTTCCTGAAGCGCACGTTGTACAGAGGGCAGGGGTAAACTGGAAGAAACAGAGTGAGTAAGCCAGGAGGAAGTCAGCGCGACGGCGCCATCGCTTCTGCCTTACATCTGTACTCGGCGCCCAGCCGCAGCATGAGGCGCAGCGGGAAGGCCTTGGCCCAGGACACCTCGGCCCGGTGGATCAGCAGGCCGAAGAGGTACGGCTGGTTCGGCAGAGGAAGACCCTGAAGAGACTGCAGAGTGGAGCGAACGTACAGAAAGCCGGCGTGGTCTCTGCTCCCCAGAAACTGACTCCCAAACAGGAAGAGAGACAGGTGTTTTACAACCTTCCCTACAGCGAAATGACAGGTGAACACCAGGGAGGAGCCAGTTTCCACGCAGCAGACAGCAGCTGAAGATCGTCACACCAGGACGGTGTGCTCCCCGTGTTCTGACCTGTCAGGGTGTCCCTGTACAGCTGGAGGAAGTGGCTGAAAACGTCTTTGGGGAAACTCTTCTCCTCCGGCAGGCACTGCAGCAGCACCACCACTTCCACCTGGCCCACGGCGTGCATCCCTTTGGTGGTCAAGCACCAGCACTTCCTGTTCACGTCTGACACAAAACACAACTAACTCTCTGCGTTAGAACCCAACACAGGGGTGTCAAACTCAATCGCACAAGAGGCCAAAATCCAAAACACCCCTTAGGTCGCAGGCCGAACAGGATAAACATTTATTAATCTCTAGATATATAGTATTTACCTGCAATAATGCTAGTGTGAATGCTGTAAGTTGATTTTGGCTGCTGAAGATGCTAGTGCAGATAGCTGTAATTGATAGCTTAAAACGCTGAAGCTAATAGCTGAAAACACTGAAGCTGATTGCTTAAAATGCTGAAGCTGATAGCCAGATAAAATATTAGCTAAATGCCAAATTAGCCCAAAAAAAACCTAAAAAAAGAAACCTAAGTTAGTCAAAACAGCTATCATGTAGCTGAAGAAAATAGCTAAACTTCAAAATACCCTTAAAAACTGAAAAAGCCAAAAAATTAGCAATGACAACTAGCATGTAAATATTCCCCTAACTCAAAAACAACCTAAAATAATTTTTAATAAGCCTAAATTAGCCAAAACAGTGGCTGAAAAAAATAACTGAAATTAAAAATAGCCTAAAAAAAAAACAAAAAAACAGCTAGCATGAAGCTGAAATATTAGCTAAACTCCAAAAACAGTCTAAAAATCAACAGAGAAAAACCTAAATTAACCGAAACAGATAGCTTGTAAATATTAGCCTATCCAAAACAGCCTAATGCGATAATGTTAGTGTGAATGCTGTAAGTTGATTTTGGCTGCTGAAGATGCTAGTGCAGATAGCTGAAGATGTTGAAATTGATAGCTAAAAACACTGAAGCCGATAGCTGAAAACGGAGAAGCTGACAACTGAAAATGCTGAAGATGATAGCCAGCTAAAGTGTAAGCTAAATGCCAAATTAGCCCAAAAAACTAAAAAAAAAAAAAAAGAAAGAAACATGGGTCAGCCGAAAGAGCTGAAAAAATTGCTTAACTTTAAAATATCCTAAAAAACTTGAAAAAGCCAAAACAGCTAGCATGTAAATATGAGCCAAAACAGCCTAAAAACATTGAAAAAAAGCCTAAACTAGCCAAAACAGCTAGCATGTAGCTGAAATATTAGCTAAACTCCACAATAGCCTAAAAAGATCTTAGTAAATGCTAAAATAGTCCAAATAGCTAACAGAATTCCAATTTTAAAACTTTAAAACTGTAACTTTTTAGCATAATTATGAAAAATAAAAAGGCAGGAATATTATTCCAGAATAAATCAACTTAAACCTTAAATAACTTTCAATATTTTACTCTCCAAAAAAATATATTTTGTCAAAATTATACAAGTTGACAGAAAGATAACATCGGGTCATTAATAATAATAAAATAAAATGATCTGGAGGGCCGGATAGAATCACCCGAAGGGCCGGATCCGGCCCCCGGGCCTTGACTTTGACACGTGACCTTACGCGTCACACCTTAAACGTAAGATGATGGAAACAGGAGGAGACATACAGTTGACCAGCTTCACCATGGCGAGCAGGTTGGCGTTGAGGACGAACACCAGAGGTTTGGGCCGGCCGCTCTCCAGCTCCTGGAAGAGCAGCACCTCGGACGGATGCTCCTCCACGGTGTAGTCTGGAGGAGGAGAGGGTCTCCGATCAGAAATGCATTTTTGAGCTTCATTTTCTTCATCAGAAAAACGCCACAAGAACATGCTAAAAAATCTGTACGACACACCTGCGTCTCACCTACTTGCCCGTCACTGACACTCATGTGTTGTAGGAGTATTCACTATGACCTGTCGCCCGCAGCATACCCATAGAAAAAAGTGCACCGACATTTTCAACAGGTTCACTGAGCGGTCTACGATCTTGATGTTTCTTGCTCGTCCCGTACAGGTTTGACCATTTTTTTACCTGCTGCTCATATTCAAAGATGCGACTAAGGCTTGAATCAGTTAATTAGGAAGTTGTTTGTGTTTTGTTCAGGATTGAACGGGATTATTTAACAATTTGGTTCAAGTTCATGATTTGGGACTGAAGACAAATGACCTTTTAACCCTCGTGCTCTCTTAGGGGTCCAGATGACCTCACCCTAACATTGATCCCTCTCATTAAAGAGGTGGAAAGGATCATATGTCTGCCATGGACACCAGTGAAGATAAAAAATCCTTGAAAAAAAAGTTGAGCACGCTGTCTTAATGCAAACGTGTAGGATAGCACAAAGGTTACACGTATTTCTGAGAACTTCTATGGTTTCAGGTCTGAAGTTCAGCTGATGGATGGTAAAAGTTCAACCTGTTTTCTGATGGGACTGTCGTTGGTTTAGCTTTTTGTGCAGCGGACTACAAATCAGGCACGGCGCTAAAACAAATTCCAAAACCTGCTCCTGCAGTTTAGTTTGTTCACCAAAATGGAAAATATAACACATTCTCAGATAAATGGATGCATGGTTAAGGAACCCTCCGCGTCACGTTTTGGTGTTTCTGGTGTCCCCAACTCGTCGTTTTTTGAGGTGCTGTTTGTCCCTATTAAATAAAGGGTCCCGAACCTCTGGACAATGAACCGGTACTGGTCCGAGGACAGCTTGGTACCGGGCTACAGAAACTAATCAGGGGCCTCCAATCCTCAGGATACGAACTGGACTTGTACCCTAACCTGGTACTGGTTCCACATCTGTTACCACGTCCCAGAGGTTGGAGACCCATGATTTAATGGATACAGCCAACACATCAAAAAAGTTGGGGACACTCAAAACGGCAAAAAGTGGCACAGACGGGGGTCAGGACCATACGTCTATATGTGACGAGTTGGGAATGCGCAGAAAAAGTACCTCCTTTGACTCCTGTGGAGGTGAGGATGGGAGGCAGGCCCTCCAGCGGAATGAGGTTGGCAGAGCTGCTCACCAGAGCTGTGGTGCCCCAACCGTAAGGACCACACGCCTCCTGGGGTCGAAAGAACGGAGAGACGCCACAACTTCACAAACGTGTTTAAAGCTCTGACTGTCAACATGGATCGTCTTTGGATGAACTTACGCTCGCGGTGGTCCTTTGAGGCCTTGACGTTCTCCTCGTCTGCGGCGAACCCACAGGCTCCCCCAGCGTCCGTCTCAGTGGCGAGAAGACCGGACCCCTGGCGGGTGTAGTAGGAGCAGATTCTGACTGTTGTGTGGTGAGGATTTCATCTGCGAACCACACCTTTCTTTGGCTCTTCGGAGGCGTCCCTGGAGAGAAAACCTTCATCTACCTGTCGGCTTTGAAGCCTTCAACGGCAAACAGGAAAATCTGTGCTCACTTTTGATGAGGGTTGAATGACAGGAAACACAAACGCGGCCCTCTTTTCCATCCAGATGAGTGAGTCTGAACTTCAGATTGGAACAAAGAGCGCAGAAAACCTGACAACACACATGAAAGTACATATCATAAAACAGGGATGGCAAACTCAATCTCACAAGAGGCCAAAATCTAAAACACACCTGAGGTCGTGGGCCGAACGGGACAAACATTTATTAAAAACTCTAAGACTACATTTTAAAACTATAAAACAGTAACATTTTAACATAATTATGAACTAGATATATAGCATTACTTGCGATAATGTTAGTGTAAATGCTGGAAGCTGAATTTGGCCGCTGAAGGTACTTAATAGCTGAAAACGCTGAAGTTGATAGCCAGCTAAAATATTAGCTAAATGCCAAATTACCCTAAAAAACTAGAAAAAATTAGGTTAGCCAAAACAGCTAGTATGTAGCTGAAAAAGTAGCTAAACTTCAAAATAGCCTAACAAACTGAAAAAAGCCTAAATTAGCCAAAACAGCTAGCATGTAGCTGAGATATTAGCTAAACTCCAAAATAGCCTAAACAAATCTTAATAAATGCCAAACTAGTCCAAAATTTAGCAGAATGCCAATTTCTAAAATTTTAAAACTGTAACTTTTTAACATATTTATGAATAATAAAAATGCAGGAATATTATTCCAGAATAAATCAACTTAAACCTTAAATAACTTTCAATATTTTACTCTCCATAAAAATATATTTTGTCAAAATTATACAAGTTAGAAATGAGCTCAAGATAACATCGGGTCATTAATGACAATAAAATAAGATGATCTGGAGGGCCGGATAGAATTACCTGGAGGGCCGGATCCGGCCCCCGGGCCTTGACTTTGAACTGTGTCATATAAAGACACACATACGTCAGACTCAACAGTGTGTTAATCCTGCCTTATCTGCTGCTGATTTCCTTGATCAGGTGAGTTTAGCCAATAAGAAGCTCCAATGACAGGTTGGTTAGACAACATTAAGGACTGGAGTTTGACACCTCAGAGTTAAGAAATTCCATGATTTTTCGACATCAACATCGTCTCCTCACCTTCCCGCAGGCCCGGCAGTGGTGCCTCCGCTTGGTGAAGGTGAACTTGGTGCCGCACTTCATGCAGACCTGGGCCTCGGAGTCAGGAACCCAGACCGGAGCCACTTCTCCGAGGACCTCGTCTCCATCTTTGGACAGAATTCCCGCTGATCTCATTTCAGACTCATTGTCAGGATCTCCTCCAGGAGCTGGACTCTCCTCCTGCGCCTCCCCCTCGCTGGCTGCCTGCAGTCTGCTCCCATCTTCTCTCTTGGATGTGGTCACCTCCCTTTGGCTCTGAAAGTCCCTCCCCCCCACCCTGCAGGCCTCCTCCTGTGAAAGCGTGGAGGGGGAGTCGCAGCTGTCCGGATGCTCCTGCTGCTCCTCCACCTCCTTCTCCTCCACCACAGAGTCTTCCTTGGATGAGCCACATGGGGGCGCCTCCTCCTCCTCCGCCCATGCAGCCCCTGCAGGGCTCAACACCAGGGTGCTCCTGGACTCCCCCCACGGGGAGACGGCGGTCACAGTGCAGCTGCCCTCCTCCAGCTGGGAGGGGGAGGCCGGTGTGGGGGGGTGTTCAGGAGCTTTACATGTGCTTCCGGGATCGGCGGCGGCCTTGGGCGGAGCCTGCGGGGTCATCTGAGCACAGTGCTGGTCCGGCTTGGCCGCGTCTCCATCGCTGAGGAGCAGGAGGCACGGCCGGTGCAGCCACGGCTGCTTGGTGTCCTGCAGGGACGCGCTTTCCGACTCATCTGTGGTGAGAATAAAGACGGAGAATCAGCGTCCTTCTGATACTCGGAGCAGGAAGCCTTCCTGATACTCGGAGCAGGAAGCCTTCCTGATACTCGGAGCAGGACGCCTTCCTGATACTCGGAGCAAGACGCCTTCCTGATACTTGGAGCAGGACGCCTTCCTGATACTCGGAGCAGGACGCCTTCCTGATACTCGGAGCAGGACGCCTTCCTGATACTCGGAGCAGGACGCCTCCATTCATGATAAACCTCTGACGACTGGCGTTCATTTACCACTGCAGCAAAACTGCCTCCGCATGAGGCACGGATCCAAAACCAGCAGACTGCAGAGCGGGAGGAACATTTCAGCAAATTCTAATGTCAAAGATTCAACCGTTGATGTAAATATTTTTTGATGATTTCAAACATCTATTAAAAGTACAGATTCCATACAAAGATCAGAACTGGAGCTGATAAGCAAACTTTTTCTTGGATTTTGTTTCTTTAAAGGGTAACCAAACAGGACAGTTGGAGGCCGACTCCACTCTCAGCCCAGGGGAGGCGGGCTGAGCAGAGGAGGTGTGGTCTAGATCTGTGAATGACAGTGACAGTGAGTTTAGCTTAAGGAAACAAAAGCATCATTTTATTATTGTCTAGATTAAAATAATCAATAAAAATCATGAAGTTCAGGAGGTCCGAGCAGGCAGCCTCCCCATCCCACAGCGGCTCTCTGTCCGCCGGTCAGCCAGCTTTCAAAGGGCTGGTTTAGCTAGCAAGCTCGGCCGCTCTTGGCATAGTGGGGCGACCCCCGCCAGTCGTGGCGTTAACATCACTGAGTTAGCATTGCTGAGTGGGCTCCACCACTCGTGGGGCGTCTATATGTCGCTCATGGCGTTGAGGGGGGCCCTTGGCCATCCATGGCATCATGGGGCTACCTCCGCCACTCGTGGTGTCGTGGGGCAACCTATGTCAATCGTGGCGTCGTGGGGCGACCTCTGCCACTCTTGGCTTTGCAGGTTAACCTCTGCCACTCGTGGTATCGCGGGCGATTTCCACCACTATCGACATCCACATCACTGGAGCTCAAAGCATGATGACGTCAAACTTCTGGGACTCACACCAGTCGATCAATCACAAAATTCAACTTCAATACTTCATTTCAACCTGCAGGGGGCAGCACACAGAGAGTTTTAGTCTATAATTTCAGGAATTAAACTAGTTTATTTTAAATTGTCATAAATTTGGCAACAACCAACAGACAGCACTTTTAAAGTCCCATTTATAGACGTCAACAGCCAAAAAAAAGTTGATTTAGTGTTTTGGTTATGAATATTTACTGAACCACTTTTCCATAATATATTTTACACTCTCGGGTCAGGATGCAGCTGCTGGTTCCGATCCCTCCCGTCATGCTCTGCCTTCGGGCTTCCGTCCGCAGTTTAAACATGAATGCGCTTTAGTGAAAAGTTAAGTGTTCCCGCAGCATCCCGCAGCTGCTTCCCGTTTCAGCAGCAGCAGCAGCGCGTGTGCGCGGCGCGTGCACGAGGGATGGGATGGGGGGGGGGGGGTCCAGCCAGCAGATTTTAATCAGAGAGAAGCCGCTCTAACGACTCGCCTGTCAGTTTCATCCGCACTGCAGGTTCGGGATTACCGGAACCGAACCGGACTCCTCTGTCACCGGGACGGCAGCACCGGACCGAACCGCTAGCGGCGGCACTGCGACACCAGCCGTTACATCACACCGAACCGGCCGACACTTGAGTGAAGTGATGTGATCAATGACGCGTCCAAACGCCGCGAAACGCCGTGAAACGCTGTGTCAGCGATGCCCCCCCAAACTCCCAGCAGTAAGATTTTAAATAAATCCATCCTCACCCTCCGTTCCTCCCCCCAGAAGACTTTCGTTCTCGTCATCCCGGTTGGAGAAGAACTTCAGCATCTTTTCCTGCATCATTTGGGGGGCAGAGGGAGCGGCGGCACAGAAGGGGATGGTTTCTGCCCCCCACCCCACAGACCTCCCCCTCCCCCGTGTCTCCCTCCCTCTCTCTCTGCAGCTCTTTGAAGAAACTCAAGAGGTGTGCAGAAATGCCCCCCCGGTTTGCTGTCCGTGCATCCCGCAGGAGGGCGTGCAGAGCCAAGATCTCACACAGAAAGCCATCCTCCTGCACAGCCTGTCATCCTGCTGCGGATTGTGCGGACTCAGCAAGAAAGAGGAGCGTTTCAGAGCAAAAGCTGTGCCCTTTTATTGTGAAAATCCAGTCAATGATCACAGAAAAACATACAATCACTCATATTTGTGTGCTATTAAGAATCTAACCGCAGGCTCACTGTAAAGTCTGAAGGAATTGAACCACAAATCAGACTCTGAGGATTATGGGGAACTGAAAATCTCTGGGATTATCGTGTCTGCTGAGTTAACTGCACACTTAAAACCCAAAGGAAGGTTTGAGCTGCAGTGCAGTCGGGAACCTCAGTCTTTGACACTTCATCAAATTTAAGAAACTTCCGTCCTGAAGCCCTGCAGCAAACGAAACCGACTGCACAGATTTATCCTAGAATAAATCCTTCGGGACTGGAACGTCTTCATCCTCTATGTTTGTTTTTGGAGTTTATGGTTTAAAAGTGGGCAGAAAGTGTGTTCTCCAGAGCTTGCTAGCTTAGTACAGCAGAGCTCGCTAACTCACTACAGCAGAGCGTGCTAGCTTGTAGCGGAGCTCACTAACTCGATACAGCGGAGCTCGCTAGCTTAATACAGCGGAGCTCGCTAGCTCAATACAGCGGAGCTCGCTAGCTCAATACAGCGGAGATCGCTAGCTCAATACAGCGGAGCTCGCTAACTCGATACAGCGGAGCTTGCTAGCTTAATATAGCGGAGCTCGCTAGCTCGATGAAGCGAAGCTCACTAGCTCAATATAGCGGAGCTCGCTAAACTCGATAAAGCAGAGCTCGCTAGCTCAATACAGCTGAGCTCGCTAGCTTAATATAGCGGAGCTCGCTAGCTCGATACAGCCGAGCTCGCTAGCTCAATACAGCGGAGCGCGCTAGCTCGATACAGCGGAGCTCGCTAGCTCAATATAGCGGAGCTCGCTAACTCGATACAGCGGAGCTCGCTAGATTAATATAGCGGAGCTCGCTAGCTCGATACAGCGGAGCTCACTAGCTTAATATAGCGGAGCTTGCTACTCGATACAGCGGAGCTCACTAGCTCAATACAGCGGAGCTCACTAACTCGATACAGCGGAACTCGCTAACTCAATAAAGCGGAGCTCGCTAACTCAATATAGCGGAGCTCGCTAGCTCAATATAGCGGAGCTCACTTGCTCAATACAGCGGAGCTCGCTAGCTCAATATAGCGGAGCTTGCTAGCTTAATACAGCGGAGCTCGCTAGCTTAATACAGCGGAGCTCGCTAGCTCGATACAGCGGAGCTCGCTAGCTTAATATAGCAGAGCTCGCTAGCTCGATACAGCGGAGCTCGCTAGCTTAATATAGCGGAGCTCGCTAGCTCGATACAGCGGAGCTCGCTAGCTCGATACAGCGGAGCTCGCTAGCTCGATACAGCGGAGCTCGCTAGCTCGATATAGCGGAACTCGCTAGCTCGATACAGCGGAGCTCTCTAGCTCGATACAGCGGAGCTCGCTAGCTCGATACAGCGGAGCTCGCTAGCTCGATACAGCGGAGCTCGCTAGCTCAATACAGCAGAGCTCGCTAGCTCAATACAGCGGAGATCGCTAGCTCAATACAGCGGAGCTCGCTAACTCAATACAGCGGAGCTTGCTAGCTTAATATAGCGGAGCTCGCTAGCTCGATACAGCGAAGCTCACTAGCTCAATATAGCGGAGC